>NC_047661.1:134620911-134920911 GCF_011762505.2 Arvicanthis niloticus
TTGCCCTGGGCTTTTTTTTGGGGGGGGGGACTTTTAATGACTGTTGCTATTTCTTTAGGGGTTATAGAAATATTTAGATGGTCTATCTGATCCGGATTTAACTTTGGTGTCTGGTATCTGTCTAGGAAATTGTCTATTTCATCCAGATTTTCCAATTTTGTTGAGTATAGGCTTTTGTAGTAGGATCTGATGATTTTTAAAATTTCTTTAGTTTTTGTTGTTATGTCTCCCTTTTCAGTTCTGATTTTATTAATTTGGATACTGTCTCTGTGCCCTCTGGTTAGTCTTGCTAAGGGTTTATCTATCTTGTTGATTTTCTCAAAGAACCAGCTTCTGGTTTTGTTGATTCTTTGTATAGTTCTTTTTGTTTCTACTTTGTTGATTTCAGCCTTGAGTTTGATTATTTCCTCATGTCTACTCTTCTTGGGTGCATTTTCTTCTTTTTGTTCTAGAGCTTTCATGTATGCTGTCAAACTGCTGGTGTGTGCTCTCTTGAGTTTCTTTTTGTAGGCACTTAGAGCTATGAGTTTTCCTCTTAGCACTGCTTTCATTGTGTCCCACAAGTTTTGGTATGATGTGTCCTCATTTTCATTAAATTGTAAAAAGTCTTTAATTTTTTCCTTTATTTCTTCCCTGAAGAAATAAATTATCAAAATGAAGTTATCATTAAGTAGAGCATTGTTCAGTTTTCATGTGTATGTGGGTTTTCCATTTATTTTATCATTATTGAAGACCAGTTTTAGTTTATGATGATCTGATAAGATGCATGGGATTATTTCAATTTTCTTGTATCTGTTGAGGCCTGTTTTGTAACCAATTACATGATCAGTTTTGGAGAAGGTACCATGAGGTGCTGAGAAGAACAACGTATATTCTTTTGGTTTTGGATGAAATATTCTACAAATATCTACTAAATCCATTTGGTTTATAACTTCTCTTAGTTTCACTGTGTCTCTGTTTAGTTTCAGTTTCCATGATCTGTTCATTGATGAGAGTGAGATGTTGAAGTCTCTCACTATTATTTTGTGAGGTGCAGTGTGTGCTTTGAGTTTTAGTAAAGTTTCTTTTATGAATGTGAGTGCCCTTGCATTTGGTGGATAGATGTTCAGAATTGAGATCTCATCTTGGTTGATTTTTTTCTGTTGATGAGTATCAAGTGTCCATACTTACCTTTCTTGATAACTTCTGTTTGAAAGTCAATTTTATTTGATATTAGAATGGCTACTCCAGCTTGTTTCTTGGGACCATTTGCTTGGAAAATTGTTTGCAGCCTTTTATTCTGAGGTAGTGTCTGACTTAGTCACTGAGGTGCATTTCCTGTGTGCTGCAAAATATTGGGTCCTGTTTATGTATCAAGTCCATTAGTCTATGTCTTTTTATTGGGGAATTGAGTCCATTGTTGTTAAAAGATACTAAGGAGAAGTTATTGGTGCTCCATTTTATTTTGGTTACTATAGGTGGAGTTATGTTTGTGTGGCTATCTTCTTTTGGGTTTGTTGAGAGGAGATTAATTTCTTGCTTCTTCTAGGGTATAATTTCCCTCCTTTTGATGGTGGTTTCTCTCTATTATCTTTTGTAGGGCTGGATTTGTAGGAAGATATTGTGTAAATTTGGTTTTGTCATGGAATATCTTGGTTTCTCCATCTATGGTAATTGAGAGTTTTGCTGGGTATAGTAGCCTGGGCTGGCATTTGTGTTCTCTTAGGGTCTGTATGATATCTGTTCAGAATCTTCTGGCTTTTATAGTCTCTGGTGAGAAGTCTGGTGTAATTCTGATATGTCTGACTTTATACATTACTTGACCTTTTTCTCTTACTGCTTTTAATATTCTTTCTTTGTTTTGTGCATTTGGTGTTTTGATTATTATGTGATGGCGGGAATTTCTTTTCTGATCTAGTCTATTGGGAATTCTGTAGACTTCTTGTATGTTCATAGATATCTCTTTATGTTAGGGAAGTTTTCTTCTATAATTTTATTGAAGATATTTACTGGCCCTTGAATTTGGGAATCTTTGCTTTCTTATACACCTATTATTTTTAGGTTTGGTCTCCTCATTATATCCTGGATTTCCTTGATGGTTTGGGTTAGGATGTTTTTGCATTTTGTATTTTCTTTGACAGCTGTATCAATGTTTTCTATGGTATCTTCTGCACCAGGAATTCTCTCTTCTATCTTTTGTATTCTAGTAGTGATTCTTGCATCCATGAATCCTGATCTCTTTCCTAGGTTTTCTATCTCCTGGGTGGTCTCCCTTTGTGATTTTTTTTTATTGTTTCTACCTCCATTTTTTATGTCCTGAATGTTTTTTTTTTTTTCAATTCCTTCACCTGTTTTTTTGTGGGTTTTGTTTTTTTTGGTTGTTTTTCGTTTTTTTTTTTTTTTGTTTTTTTTTGTTTTTTTTTTTTTTTTTTTTTTTGTAATTCTTTAAGGGATTTTTGTGTTTCCTCTTTAAGGGCTTCTACCTGTTTACCTGTGTTCTCCTGTATTTCTTTGAGGGAGTTATTTATGACCTTCTTAAAGTCTTCTATCATCATCATGAGAAGTGATTTTAAATCTGAATCTTGCTTTTCTGCTGTCATGGGATATTCAGGACTTGCTATGGTGAGAGAACTAGGTTCTGATGATGCCAAGTAACCTTGGTTTCTGTTGCTTATGCTCTTGCACTTTCCTCTTGCCATCTGGTTATTTCTAGTGCTATCAGCATTCACTGTTTCTGACTGGAGCCTGCCTGTTCTTTTATCTTGGTTGTGCCAGAACTCCTCAGAGTTCAGCTGTCTCTGTGATCCTATGATCTTGAGATCCTGGTTGTGATAGCTCCTGGAAGTCAGGCTACTTCTGGGATTCTGAAATTTTGGTGTGCCCAAGCTCCTGAGATCCTGTGATCCTATTATTCTGTGTTCCTGGGCATTTTATAGCTCCTGGAAGTCCAGCCTCCTCTGAGTTCTGGGAGATTGGGTGCAGAGCTGATGCCCTAGGACTGCTCTGAGCACTGGCACAGACTGGAAGGGTCCAGAACCACTGGCCTTGAGGGAGTTCCTGGGTCCCTGTGGGTCCCAAATTACTCCCTGTTTGGGGGAGGTGGTGGTTTGAGGCCTACTCATCTATATTCCTGGGCATGTTAGAATTCCTGGGAGTCACCCTCCGCTGCCTAAGTCTATCATAGTAAAATGTTATGGAATAATTGAGGCACCTAGAGCCAGAGTATGAGTTAAAATATTATTCATAATAGAAGTCATTTTGCTTTAAAGTGAAAGCCTACTCGTGAAAATATTTTCAAATATTATTACATTTAAAATATTATCTCTGCTTATTTTTCATCCAAACTATACACAATGATGAAAGATTTCTCAAATGCTTGTTATTGTAAGAAAAACATTATACACAATAGTACATATTTCAGTTAAAATCTAAAACATGTAAACATTATAGCAAAGGTCTTGTGTAAAGACCTTCAGTTGCTGTGCTTTGAGACTTTTTTTATAATATATAAACAACCAATAACTCAGATGATGTAGGATCTCCATTACCAGGTATGTACCTACCTGAAGTATATGGAAAGAAACTAAGGAAGAACTAACCTCTATTTCTCTGCACATCATACCACATTGACTTCTCTGGACACACCTGGGAGACTGTCCAGCAACATATAGGTCATAACCTCTTTTTCCATGTCTAGCCACAAACACACTTCCATGTGTATATCTAATAATGAATTCAGAGAAACTATTGAAATTTTTTCCTGTTAAATCACAAAGTATACCACTCTTATTATCTGCTATATAATCATATTATGAGATCTTGTTCTCATTAAAAGAGATGAAGGCTCTCTTAGGTGTCTGTTATATTAATCTAGGCTACAGTCCACCTGATAATTGTAGTAAATTAAAAACACACACTAATGACCTGTAAAAGGGTGTGCCCATTTTCAGAAGTGCATGAATATTGTGTGGAATATAATATATACACATTTCTTTGCTTACTGTCATATATAAATAAGTGGATTTAATTAGAAAAGCAGAAGACACATAAAATGAATGAAAAATATGTCTAAAACCCATGCAAGAATCAATGCTAGATTCACTAAATCACATTCAAAATACCACAGAGAATATCAAGTAGTACTAAGCTGGAAAAATGGAGTATATAATATTTAATTTTCTAAAAGCTAACATGAAGAGAATATTCTATACTAGATAAAATAAAGGTTTTGAATAAAGAGAAATAAGAATGAGTAATACAGAAAATGTCTTATCAAAACTAAGTAAACCAGAATGCATGAGTAATGGCTTTCAATTTCTGAAGGGGAAAAAACTGTTAATTCAAACTTCTATACTCAGAGAATAAAAACATCTTTAAAAATATAAAAGAGATCAAAAATGTTCTCAAACAAACACAAAACTGAGATAATTCATTCTCAGAAAATACATCGGATGAGAAATGTTGCAAGAATTTGTCAGGCAGTTGATTATGATGCAAGACCTGAAATCATAAGCATACAGAAATTAAAAATAGATGAATGGAAACAAAAAGATAAAATACTTTGTATATTTATAATTGCTTTCCCCAAAAATGTGGCTGTTCAAAGCCAAGATAATTGAAATGCATTTTGTAGTTGTAAAATACATAAAAGTAAAGTATATATCAACAAAGGACAAAAAGTAAAAGAAACAAGCTAAGTTGTCATTCAGCTATACAAAAAGGAATTGATACAACAGTGCTGAATTAAATAACTTTGCATATCAGCTGTTTGGCAAAATACTGTAAAACTAAACACATAAGAGGCTATACTCAAACTCCATTCTACAGGACTATGTAGTACCAACTCTTAAATTGCTTATAAGTCTGAGGAGATTGCTCAGTAGTTAAAGGCTCTTTCCATGAAAGCAAGAAGACCTGAGTTCAGTTTCTCATCACCCAAATAGTGCATCACCAAACAGGCAAAGGGAGGGGGGCAGATGTGAATTGAGGGAAAAGGTGGGTGGCAGAGGGGTGACCAGGAAGTGGGATATCATGGGATGGGAGGTTGGTGGATGGGGTAACCAGGATATCATCTGAGATGTAAGCAAATGGAATGATTACTAAAAAAAAAAAAATTTAAAGAGGAAGTTGGTGAGCAACAGTGTCAACTGGCCAAACTCCCCAGAGCTCTTGGGTACTAGACCACCAACCAAAGAGTACATATGGAAAGACCCATGGCTCTGGCCCTGTATGTAGCAGAGGATGGCCTTGCTGAACATCAGTGAGAGGAATGGCCCTTGGTCTTCTGAAGGCTGGATGTCCCAGTGTAGGGGAATGCCAGGGCAAGAAGGCAGGAAGGAGGGATTGGGTCAGTGGGTGGTGGGATAGCACCCTCATAGAGGCAGAAGGAGGAGGGTGGGATATGGGTTTCAAGAGGGGAGACCTGAAAAGAGGATAACATTTGAAATGTAAATAAAGAAAATATTCAACAAAAGAAAAAAGAGGAAGCTGTTAAAGACACAGAGGGGCATGGGTTTACATGTGTTATTACACATGTTGAGGTCAGAGGACAAATACTGTGGACTTAGATATCTTTTGCCACCTTTTACAGAGGATCTAGTCATATTGCTAGGTTTGCATGGAAAGCACCATTACCTGTAGAGCCATCTCATCTGCCCTCTTTCTATATTTTCAATGTCATTAGTTTAACATTAAAAATTCTAGTTCTGAATATATGTATTTATCTGTTTAATGTTAGAATACAAATAATTTTATTTGCATGTGTATGTATAGTTAGAGCATTTGTATATGTGAACACATCTGCCTGAACACATTAAAGGAGTACAAAGGAGGATGCAGAATGTCTTCCTATAAATCTATCCCCTTATTTTCAAGATAGGTTCTCTCACTGAACCTGAAGTTTACCATTTCATCTAATGGCAATTGCCAGTGAGTTTTCAGGATCTGCCTGTCTCTGCTCTCTAACTCTAGAACCACAGGCATATGTATTTGGTGTATTGACTACTATATGTATTGACTACTATTTGTAGAACTCTAAACTTGAAGTCTAAATACATCTCAAAATGAAAAATGTAAAAAAATCACATTGTTTATTAGTGTCAAGGAACTCATAATGTCCTAGCAAAGAAAACACAAACAATTCTGTAACATGGGAAGTGTTATAACAGCCATGGTGCAGCTCCGAAGGAAATCAATGATTGCCAGAAGCAGAAAGCAGTTTTGGAGACAACCTTTCTGCAATGCTGCTGGTAGGAGTAACGGGGGAAGTACTGGTCAGAACAGAGTTCATAAAGAACACTTCTGGGTGGAGATGATTTCAGCTACTGCTAATGAGAAGGATTTATCAAGGCCCTGATTTGTATCATCCACTTAAATTACAGGATATTCTGGAAGTGCCATAACCCTGAGCAGAGATGTCATTTACCCTCTATGTGTCTCTGGAAGTTCTCTGAGAGAAAAATTTCCAGACCTCATGTAGCAAGAATACTTTTTGAGAGATTCATAACAAAGGTAGGTGACACTTAGTAACTTGTATAGACCTATTCTGTTCTTTATGATTCTTTTTTTATTAGATATTATATTTACATTTCAGATTTTATCCCTAACCCCCTTCCCCCCCACCACCAAGGAAGCCCCTATCCTATCCCCCCTCCTCATGATTCTATAAGGATGTGCTCCCACCTACCCCCCACTCCCACCTCCCCACCCTCGAATCCCCCCCTTCTTAAAGAACATAACATTTATATGTATAAACAATGAAAGTAGTTCTTCAGCAAGCAAATGTTGTTACAGGATAATAATTAAATCTTCCCTAGTAAAGAAAGAAATATGTGGAATATGTTTTAAAACAAAACGAAAATGCACTCTTTAACTAAACAACCAAAGATGGTGTGTGTGTGTGTGTGTGTGTGTGTGTGTGTGTGTGTGTGTGTACCTAATAGGTAATGAGTTACTACTCTTCGAATCTACTGCAGCTTTTCTCTAAGCCCAGAAAACTTTAGGATGCAGTTTACTAGTTACTACTAGATATTTAGTTGGATCTCAGTAACTATAAACTGAAGGAAAGGACACTTTTCCTTAGAAACTAGTGACATCAATCTCACATTCTTTTTTGGCTTAAATTTGTTTGTTTTATTTTTCTTAATTTTCCTTATAATAATGATCACTAGATCAAGGCTGACTTTCTTTCCTTTGTCCAAGACTGCACTGACACAACTTATTTGCAGCCTTGCTTCACAGATATATTTCAAACAGAACCAGACTATTTATAGATGTTCTGTATTTTATTAATTTATCTCATATGTGAAAATCCTCATGATACAATGCATCATCTGATTTTTTCATGCTTATGAAGAAGCTGATAGACTGGGAAGCTGTACTTCACATGCCAAGATGATGTAGCAACAGAATGATTGAAGACTCTCAAATTAATTTGATGGCTATTTGTTCCATCCTAGCATCTCATCAAGCAAGTAGAAGTTGCATCATTCTATCCTTGCTGTTCAGGTAAAAGGGCAGTGAAAAAATGAGCATATCCTCCACCAATTAATTATAAATAATGACTTTTTTCTTCCATCTGATATGTATTTTAAAATATTATTAGGGAAGTTTAATTACCAGGTAAAGTGATAAGATAGATATACATCAGGGCAAAAGGAATCCAGTTAAAACTCACAGGAAATAGGTACTGACATCCTAGCCATCCATCATTGTCACCACCTTGATTAAAAAAAAAAATGGTGCCTGATCTTGTTTTGATTGGTGTACGCTGGAATCTTGGCTTTGTTTTGATTTGCATTTCCCTGATGACTAATAATGTTGAACATTTCTTTAAGTGCTTCTCAGCCATTCAAGATTTCTCTGTTCAGCATTCTCTGTTTAGCTCTGCACCCCATATTTATTTGGGTTATTTGTGGGCTTTTTGGAGTCTAATTTTATATATTTTAGATATTAGCCCTCTATTGGATGTAGGGTTAGTGAAAATCTTTTCTCAATTAGTATAATTCCCTTTTGTCTTATCAGCAGTGTCCTTTGCCTTACAGAAGCCTTTCAATTTCATGAGGTCCCATTTATCAACTGTTGAACTTAGAGCCTGAGCCATTCTGTTCTGTTCAGGAAATTTTCCCCTGTGCCAATGCATTCGAGGCTATTTCCCTCTAACTCTTCTATTAGATTCAATGTATCCGGTTGTATGTTAAGGTTCTTGATCCACTTGGGTTTGAGTTTTGCACAAGGTGATAAATGTGATCAATTTGCATTCTTATACACAAGGACTGTCGGTTAGACCAGCATGGTTTGTTAAACATGCTTTCTTTTTTTCCACTGTATGGTTTCCAAATTTTTGTCTAAGATCAAGTGTTCATAGGTGTGTGGGTTTATTTCTGGATCTTCAACTTTATTCCGTTGGTCAACCTCTCTGTGTCTGTGGAGAAAACAGAATGCTCTTCCATTGCTGGTGGAGTAAACTGGTACAAACACTCTGGAAATAAACCTGTCAGTTCCTCAGAAAAATTGGAAATTGATCTATCTGAAGACCTAGCTATCCCTGGGGATATAATCAAAAGATTCTCCACCATACCACAAGGACCCGTGCTCCACTATATTCATAGCAGCCTTATTCATAATAGCCAGAAGCTGAAAAGAACCCTGTAACTAATTTTTTCAATGCCTTATTTTTAATGATGGTTCTTAAACACTTTAATCTCCCTTGTAGCCCACCATCCACCAGAAGTAGTGGAAAAGAAAGGCTATGGGGCAAGTGAACCTGTTTAGAAAGGTCCTTTGGAGAGACTATTGTCTGAAAATCAGCAGTTCAGTTCACAGGTTAGCACACAGTGGCAGCTCAATCCACTCCCCAACACTTCACTGATATACCAGCAGTCCAGTTCGGTAGAGTCAGGTTAGCAACAGCAGTGACATGACCTAGCAGAGACAGTCAGGCCTCAGCCTTGTCACAAGTCAGCAGGCGGAACCAGCAGGAACACCATAAGTTCTCAGCTGTGCCTGTGTCAGGGAAGCTAAGATCAGCAAAGACAAGAGACCTCCAAGCATTACATAACTAGCTATACCAGCAAGCCAAGCCCTGTGGCGTCCTATTTTTATCCTCCAAACATCATGTATCTTCCATGTGTCTTGCTTCTTCACAGCCCTTGCCTCAGTACATGCACCCAATCATCTGGAGTGTGAAGAAGCAGTAAAAAACTGCAGTATACCACCAGAAGCTTATTTGGTGTGATTTTGTATATGGAGTCCCGACAAATGCAGCTCAACTACGATATGTAAGGTGGACTAATATATGCATACTATTAGCAAAGAATCCTTTATCACATGTTGTTTCACCTGCTTGCTTTAGCATAACATCCTCTCTCCTGTGTCTGCTTCATCAAAATGTTCCTTCAGGAGTCTGCCTTATCCTTTCACACCTGTGTCCATTTTAACAAAATGTTCCTTCACATGTTTGCCCCACCCCCAAAACAAAATATAACTGACTTTCCAAAGAACCTTAAGTTTCTACTTCACAACCCAGATGTCCCTCAACCAAAGATTAGATACAGAAAACGTGGTTAATTTACACAATGGAATACTATTCAGCAATTAAAAGTGAGAATATCATGAATTTTGCAGGCAAATGGATGAAACTAGAAAATATCATCCTGATTGAGGTAACCCAGACCCAATAGGACATACATGGTTTTTACTCACTGAGAACTGGATATTAGCCAAAATATACAAAATATCCACTATACAACCCACACACAGTAAAAACATTAACAAGAAGAAAGGCCCAAGTGAAGATGTTTCAATACCACATAAAAGAGAGACAAAAGGAGCAGTGCAGATGGCTCAACAGTTAAGAGCACTGACTGCTCTTTCAGAGGTACTGAGTTAAATTCCCAGCAAGCACATGGTGGCTCTCAACCATCTGTAATAGGATCTGATGCCCTCTTCTGGTGTGTCTGAAGATAGCTACAGATATTAAATATTTAAAAAGAAAAGAAAAACAAAAAAGTGGGAACAAATTAATCACATGAGGTAGAGGAAGGGGAGGGGGAGGGACCTGAGTGAGAGAGGAGAGAGGAGGGGAAAAGAGGGATAGGATCAGGTATGGAGGGAGACAGGAGAGAAGCCCAGAGGTCCAGTAGAACAAATGGGAATGAATGAATGAAAATATGCAGCTGTTGGGGGTAGGGGGATAAGAGGAGACACTCTAGAAAGTCCCAGAGACCTGAGATATGAGAGGCTCCCAGAATTCAATGGGGATGACCTTAGCTAATATACCTAACAGTGGGGAGATAGAACCTGAAAAGACCATATCCAGTAGATAGACAAGGCCCCCAATGGAGGGATTATTTCATCAACCAGTCTTTAAATTTTTTTGACACAGAATTATTCTTGTCTAAAAGAAATGCAAGAACAATAGTGGAGCAGACCCAACTGAATCTCCATTATTAATGTCAAAGCAGTCTTTAGTTCTCCAACTCCTTTTTTATCTTTGTAGACTGCAACAAATTTCTTTCTCCTGGGCTGGTTTCACTTTCTGTTAGCAGCTTTCCTCAGCAGATAGATAACCCATGGCTCTGGCATCTCAAACATCTTGGGCTCTCCAAGATAACTTCAATGTTACAGCTTCTTGTTTCAATGTCTAGGATCCACACATGATCTTCTGGGATCCTCCTAAGGACTTGTGTCACTTCTCCAGATCTGCCCTCCATAGCACTCTAAGCTCAGGCTAAACCACTCCACTGCCACTACTGTTCTTTGTGATAATCCCATGATACTAGCATCTCCAATACACTGTGGTCTTCCACTGCAACAAGGCTTCACCAATAGCCTCTCATAGGTTCCCTTCATGGTGCCAAGCCTCAACTCCTTTTCATGACCCCTTCAGTTCTGGGCCATCAACTGCAACTGAGGCTTCACCAATAGCTTTCTATGGCCTCTCACAGTGCCAAGCCTCCTCTGTTCTTCATGACCCCTTCATGCCTTCAAAACCAGTACCACCTGTGTGACTCTTACACATTACCAAGTACAGCTGCAGCACAAGGTATAACCTTGGCTTTATCTAGAACACAGCTTCTTTGTGCTCTCAGAAAACACTTGCTACAAGATTTCACCTCAGTGGTGCTGATCTTTTTTTAATCACAGCTAATTTCTTAACTCCAGCTAACCAGCATCAACTGTCCCAGTAGCCCCTTCTATTTTTCACTCTAAAGCCAGAGCCACATGGCTATGTTCTAAGCTGCCATGTTCTGCTGCTCGCCAGAAGAACATTTCAGCCCTTATTCTATTACTAGCCTCCTGGTTTTTTACTCCCTCACTGACTAAGCTTGGCTTTTCTGGAACTTGCTCTATGGCTGTAAACGCAGAGATCTGCATGGCTCTGTCTCCTGTAATTCTGAGATTAAAGACGTGTACCACCATGCCTGGATTTAAGCTTTTTTCACCTAAAACCTGCTTTGTCCCAGGCTGGCCTTGAACTCAGAGATCTGTTTGGCTTTGTCTCTTGGGATTAAAAGTGTGTACCACCATGATTGAATCTAAACTTTGCTGGGTAGTATTTGTTCCCAAATCCCTTGATCTGTTATCTCCTAGAACATAGGATTCAGTTTCATTTCACTTCCTGGTGCCCCTTTAATAGTTGAACCATATATTCTATATTTCTCCTTTCTAAGCTTGATATACTTGTTCAATATGTTCTTCATGAGACTTAACCAGAGAACAATGTCTCTGCTGGGCTTTTTTCAGACTTCCTTTGTCAATGAAATTAATATAAATCTCTTCACCTTAGCCTCAGGTAGATTCTTCAGACAAGGGCAAAATGTGCCACATCCTATACCATAATACCACAACAGTCTGTATGCCACACACTGAAATTCTCCTCTGAAACCTCTTGGGCAAAGTCTGAACAGTTCAAATTATTTTCAGCAACAAAATCTTCCATATTTCTACTATGATGGCCCATTAATTCTCATTTAAAGCACTGCACTGCTTTGCTTTCCAAATCCAAAGTCCCAAAATTCGCATTCTTCCAAACAAAAGCATTATCAGGCTTATCACAGAAATACCCCACTCCTGATACCAACTTTTGTCTTAGTTAGGGTTTTACTGCTGTGAACAGACATCATGACCAAGGCAATTCTTATAAGGGCAACATTTAATTGGGGCTGGCTTACAGGTTCAGAGGTTCAGTCCATTATCATTAAGGCAGGAACATGGCAGCATCCAGGCAGGCATGGTGCAGGAAGCACTGAGAGTTCTATGCCTTTAACTGAAGGCTGCTAACAGAATACTGACTTCTAAGCAGTTAGGATAGAGAGTCTTATAGCCCACATCCACAGTGACACCTACTACAACATGGCCACTCCCAAGGCAGAGCATATACAAACATTGCACTTATATAGATAAACTACTGCATGGTTTTTTTTCTGTCCTTGTGCCTATAATAAATAGCCCATTCCCAGTTTATGACTTCTAGTTACCAGATAGTGGCCTCATTCCTAATCTAAAAGAAATGTTTTCCTTGATTATGAATTTGTTCTATGCATGTTTTTTTCATAATACAATTAGTCTGTGACACATGAAAGTTAACAAAACGCTACTTGCAGCTTTTACTCTATAAGAGGGTTGAGATTATTTGTATCAATTTAGGGGTTCTATAAAGTCATTATCAGAAATTATGAAATCATTAATTCATCTAAACAGCATTACTATATGAAAGTACATTATCATATTGTTTGTTCAGGAGACCTGATGCCCAGGAATCATTAGACTCTGTAATAATTTCAGGAAAGGTATATCAGCTATAAGAAGCAATTGTGGGATAAAGTCTTTGAGAACTTTGACTGGAAAGTGCACGCATCAGAGCCATGCATGATGGGCCATCTCCAGAAAAACTCATTTGCTTGCCATAGCCTTTTTTAAATGGCTTCTGACATCATTTCATAACAAAGAATGTATTTTTTATAAACTTGATTTATGTTTAGTTAGACATCACACTATGTACACTGTGATCATTCCTGAAATCTCACTTTTCACACTTACAGGTATTTGTTCATAAGTGTGGTTCTTAGCATTGGTGATGTTCCTGGTAAAGCTTATTTCTTACTCAGACTGTCTTCTTAAGCTGGACATTGAGTCATCTAGGCTCTTATTTAATAATCTTGGACTAGCCATTCCATACCAATAAATAGAACACACAAAAATAAGTTTCATTCAAGAGGTCCAAAGACAATGTTTAAATGTAAAGTTAAAATTTTTTGCTTTTTGGCTGGGGCAGACACCTAGGTGATATGCTCCCATGAAAACACCATATCCTAAGCCATCCTAGAGAAACCACTGCACTCAGAGCCGAGGATAAAACCCTCTCCCACAACCCTATCCCCCAGGGCTGCAACAGGGAGCCTGGGGCACTCACAACCCATCATCCACCCAAACCTTGCCCTTCCAGAATACCACTCCCCTTCCACCCCTCGCTTGACCCTTTTAGCTGGGGCAAACACCTACCTGGTCTGCTCCCATGAAAACAACATATCCTGAGCCATCCTAAAGAAATCACTTCACTCAGAGCAGCAGGATTTCAGGATCCCAGAGAAAGCCTGAGTCCCAGGAACTCTTCCACCCAGGAGATCAGAATCACAGGATCACAGTGGCTTCTGGACTCTGAGGAGTTCTGACACAATCAAGATAACTGGGAAGATAGGCTCCCATCATAGATAGTGAGTACAGGTACCACTAGAGATGAACAAATGGCAAAAACAACAACAACAAAAAAGCACAAGAACATAAGCAACAGAAATCAAAGTTACCTGGCATCATCAGAACTCAGTTCTCCCACCATAGCAAGTCCAGGACACCCCATCACACCAGAAAAGCAAGATTCAAAAATAAAATCACTTCTCTTAATGATGATAGAGGACTTGAAGAAGGACATAAATACCTCCCTTAAAGAAATACAGGAGAGGCCCAGATACCAGTGGCTGGGACAGTCTCCCAGCCAATCTGCTCCCCTCTGGAAACTGAGTCCGGAGGCACTCTAGGTAGGTCACAGACCACAGAGCTGCAGAGGTACCCAAGAGAGGTCAAGGACCACAGCACTGCAGGCATCCTAAAGAGGACACAGCCCACAGAGCTGCAGAGCAGGGGAAACCATATCCTGAAGCATCATAGAGGAGCAACTACATTCAGACCAGCAAACACCTAGCTGGTCTACTACATTGGAGACACCATATTCTGAAATATCCTAGAGGAGCCATTGTACCCAGAGCAGCTGGAGCTCAGGATCAGAGTCATCCATACCCCGAGGAGTTCTGACACAACCAAGATAACTGGAAAGGCAGACTCCAGTCAGAACCAGTGAGTGGGAATAGCACTACAGCTAACAAAATGGCAAAAGGCAAGCTTAAGAATTAAATTCTAAGAAGAAATTGAGCATCTTTGGAGTTACTCCAGTTGTGGTGAGACAGCCACTAGACAAGAATTGCCTCTTTCCTTCTACAGACAAATTACTGTCCAGAAAAGGACACATTTGCAGAATAGTCGACTGATTATATCTGCCTAGACAGAGTAATCAGACCTTAATAATTCTGCAGCACTAAGGTCTGTCAGATGATCCTGGGCCAGAAGGCAGAAGAAAAGATGCTCCAACGTTTTGTAGTAGAGCGAGTATCCAGGTGTTCAGAGGTCTCTATAAATTGGCTAAGTTTTAGAAGCTATGCTTTGTGCTTCCCACAATTATAGTTAACTCAGTCTAACTATAATTCTAGATTTCTGACGGGGTTGAAAACGTATAGCTTCATAACCAATTCTGGCTATTTACCTTGAGAGAAAAGATTTGAGTGGATGGTCATCAGCTGACATTCATCCTAAAGTCAGGTTCAGAACTAAATGTTTTAGTTAGGATAGATGACGGAGGTTCTGGTTAGTCAACAAAATGATGGACTGGGTATTAGGACTATCGTGTACCTCACTGGTACAAATCGGCATAATTATGCTCTAATTGTATTTTGAGAGAAAAGTTTCATTTTAACAGGAAGGGTGATATGTAGGAGGAGCTAAGGTGGGAGGAGTACTGAGAGGAAGAGAAGGAGTAAGGAGAGGAGGAGAAGAGGAGAGGAGAAGCTAGGTGATAAAAGAGAGAAAGAGGAGGGAGACAGAGAGGCAGATGTTCATATATCTCCACCAGTCAAAGATAGTTGATATATCTAGGTTGGGTAGTGGGTTACACCTCTGATTGAGCAATACCAAACTTATAAAGCCAATGATTAACATTTTTTTAAAAATGTATAAATGCAAAAAGAAAAAGGAGGCACGGGATAGGGGTTTTCTAAGGGGGGAATGGAGAAAGGGGATGGCATCTGAAGAGTAAATAAAATATCTAATAAAATGGGGAAAAAAGAATGTAAACAACAGAAACCAAAGTTACTTGGCATCACCAGAACCCAGTTCCCCCACCATAGCAAGTCCTGAACACCACATCACACCAGAAAAGCAGGACTCAGAATTAAAATCACTTCTCATGATGATGGTGGAGGACTTTTAAAAGGACATAAACAACACTCTCAAAGAATTTGAGGAGAATGCAGGTAAACAGGTAGAAGCCCTTAAAGAAATGCAAGAAAGCACAACCAAACAGGTGAAGGAATTACACAAAACCGTCCAGGACCTAAAAACTGAAGTAGAAACAATAAACAAATCTCAAAGGGAGACTACCCTGGAGATAGAAAACCTAGGAAAAAGATCAGGAGTCATAGACACAAGCATCACCAACAGAATACAAGAGATAGAAGAGAGAATTTCATGTGCAGAAGATACCATGGAAAACATAGACACAATGGTCAAAGAAAATGTGAAATGTAAAAAGCTCCTAACACAAAACATCCAGGAAATCCAGGACACAATGAGAAGACCAAACCTAAGGATAATAGGTATAGATGAAGGTGAAGACTCCCAACTTAAAGGGCCAGTAAATATCTTCAACAAATTATAAGAGGAAAACTTCCCTAACCTAAAGAAAGAGTTGTCCTTAAATATACAAGAAGTCTACAGAACTCCAAATAGACTAGACCAAAAAAGAAACACCTCCCATCACATAATAATCAAAACATCAAATATACAAAACAAAGAGAAGATACTAAAAGCAGTAAGGGAAAAAGACAAAGTAACATATAAAGGCAGACCTATAAAGATTACACCAGATTTCTCACTAGAGACTATAAAAGCCAGAAGATCCTGGACTGATATCATACAGGCCCTAAGAGAACACAAGTGCCAGCCCAGACTACTATACCCAGCAAAACTCTCAATCAATATTGATGGAGAAACCAAAATATTCCATGACAAATCTAAATTTACACAATATCTTGCCACAAATCCAGCACTTCAAAGGATAATTGGTGGAAAACTCCAACACAAGGAGGGAAACTACAACCTAGAAAAAGCAAGAAAGTAATCTTCCAACAACCCTAAAAGAAGGTAACTATACAAACATAACCCCACTGCCAATAACAAAAATAACAGGAAACAACATTCATTTTTTTTCTTAATATCTCTTAATATCAATGGACTCAATTCTACAATAAAAAGACATAGACTATCAGATTGGATACAAAAACAGGACCCAACATTTTGCTGCATACAGGAAACACACCTTTGTGAAAAAGACACACACTACCTCAGAGTAAAAGGTTGGAAAACAATCTTCCAAGCAAATGGCCCCAAGAAACAAGCTGGAGTAGCGATTCTAATATCAAATAAAATCATTTTTCAACCAAAAGTAATCAAAAAAGATAAAGAAGGACACTTCATATTCATCAAAGGAAAATTGTACCAAGAGGAACTTGCAATTCTGAACATCTATACTCCAAATGCAAGGGCACCCACATACATAAAAGAAACTTTACTAAAGCTCAAAGCATACATTGCACCTCACACAATAATAGTGGGAGATTTTAACACCCCACTCTCAGCTATGGACAGATCATGGAAACAGAAATTAAACCGAGACACAATGAAACTAACAGAAGTTATGAACCAATTGGACTTAACTGACATCTATAGAACATTTCATCCTAAAACAAAAGAATATACCTTCTCCTCAGCACCTCATGGTACCTTCTCCAAAATAGACCATATAATTGGTCAGAAAACAGGCCTCAACAGATACAAAAAGATTGAAATAATCCCTTGTACCCTATCAGACCACCATGGACTAAGACTAGTCTTTGACATGGACAAAAACAATGGAAAGCCCACATACACGTGGAAACAGAACAATGCTCTACTCAATAATAACTTGGTCAAGAAAGAAATAAAGAAGGATATTAAAGACTTTTTAGAATTTAATGAAAATGAAGGCTCATCTTACCAGAAATTATGGAACACAATGAAAGCAGTGCTAAGAGGAAAAATCATAGCTCTAAGTGCCTATAAAAGGAAACTGGAGAAAGCATACACTAACAACTTGACAGCAAACCTGAAAGCTCTAGAACAGAAAGAAGCAAATATACCCAAGAGGAGTAGACAAAAGGAAATAATTAAACTCAGGGCTGAAATCAACCAAGTAGAAACAAAAAGAACTATACAAAGTATCAACAAAGCCAGAAGCTGGCTCTTTGAGAAAATCAACAAGATAGATAAAACCTTAGCCAGACTAACCAGAGGGCACAGAGACAGTATCCAAATTAATAAAATCAGAACTTAAAAGGGAGACATAACAACAGAAACTGAGGAAATTCAAGATATCATCAGATCCTACTACAAAAACCTATACTCAACAAAACTGGAATACCCTGGTCTGCGGGGCAGTAAACTGGGAATGGGGGACAAACTGAAACTGAGAACTGGGGGGACAAGCGTACACAAAGAAGGACAGCAAGTCAAGAAGTCTGATCAAGCTGTCGAATTTTTTTCCACACTGAGTTATATACACATACAAGCAGGATATGGGGAGGGGGATGACATAGGGTATCTTTGTTTCTGGAGAGTGCACGTGTTCTCAGGGGGAGTACACATGTTCTCCAGAACAGGATATTGGCTGGGTGAAAAGTTCACAGAAGAAGCAGGGGAGATACATCAATAGGTATTTGTCCACAAGATCTATTGGTCATTTGTTCTTATCTAAGCTAGTACTTTTCCACCAAGGGTACCTGTCTACAAGATATATAATTATTTGTTCTTAACTGAATTAGTGCTTTCCCATAGAGGCCAAGACTTTGTGTCAGTAGGCACACATGGCTGATTAAGGAGTTAGTGTTTAAGCAGGGTCCCTCCAAACAGTGGAAAATCTGAAGGAAATGGACAATTTTTCTAGACAGATATCAGGTACCAAAGTTAAATCAGGAGCAGATAAACCATCTAAACAGTCACAATCTACTAAAGAAATAGCAGCAGTCATTAAAAGTCTCTCACCAGAAAAAAACCAGGACCAGATGGGTTTAGTATAGAATTCTATCAGACCTTCAAAGACTACCTAGTACCAATTCTCTTCAAACTATTCCACAAAATAGAAACAGAAGGACCACTGCCCAATTCATTCTATGAAGCCACAATTATGCTCATACCTAAACCACAAAAAGACACGACAAAAAAAAAAAAAAAAAAAAAAAAAAAAAAAAAAAAAAAAAAAAACTTCAGGCCAATCTCCCTTATGAATGTTGATGCAAAAATACTCAAAAGATTCTTGCAAACTGAATTAAAAAACACATCAAAACAATCATCCATCATAATCAAATAGGGTTTATCCCAGGAATGAAGTGATGCTTCAACATTGGGAAATCCATCACTGTAATCCACTATATAAACAAACTCAAAGAAAACAAAACCACATGATCATTTCACTGGATGCTGAGAAAGCATTTGACAAAATTCAACCTCCCTTCATAGTAAAAGTCTTGAAAAGAACAGGAATCCAAGCCCCATACCTAAACATAGTAAAAGCAATATACAGCAAGCCAGTAGCCAACATCAAACTAAATGAGGAGAAACATGAAGCAATCCCACTAAAATCAGGGACTAGACAAGCTGCCAACTCTCTCCCTACCTATTCAATACAGTACTCTAAGTCCTACCCAGAGCAATTAGACAACAAAAGGACATCAAAGGGATATAAATAGGAAAGGAAGAAGTCAAAATATCACTATTTGCAGATGATATGATAGTATACTTAAGTGACCCCAAAACCTCTACCAGAGAACTCCTAAACCTGATAGACAACTTCAGCAAAGTAGGATATAAAATCACATCAAACAAATCAGTAGCCATTCCCTACTCGAAGGATAAACAGGCTGAGAAAGAAATTAGAGAAATTACACCCTTCACAATAGTCACAAATAATATAAAATACCTTGGTGTGACTCTAACCAAGCAGGTGAAAGATGTTTATGACAAGAACTTCAAGTCTCTGAAGAAAGAAATCAAAGATCTCAGAAGATGGAAAGATCTCCCATGCTCATGTATTGGCAGGATTAATATAGTAAAAATGGCCATCTTGCCAAAAGCAATCTACAGATTCAATGCAATCCCCATCAAAATTCCAACTCAATTCTTCACAGAGATAGAAAGAGCAAATTGAAAATTCATTTGGAATAACAAAAAAAAAAAAAAAAAAAAACAGGATAGTGAAAACAACTCTCAACTATAAAAGAACTTCTGGGGGAATCACCATCCTGAACCTCAAACTGTACTACAGAGCAATAGTGATTTAAAACAAAACTGCATGGTATTAGGACAGAGACAGGCAGGAAGATCAATGGAATACAATGGAAGAGCCAGAAATGAAGCCATACAACTATGGTCACTTGATCTTTGACAAAGGAGCTAAAACCATCCAGTGCGAAAAAGACACCTTTTTCAACGAATGGTGCTGAATCAACTGGAGGTCAGCATGTAGAAGAATGCAAATCGGTCCATTCTTATCTCCTTGTACAAAGCTCAAGACCAAGTGGATAAAGGACCTTCACATAAAACCATATACACTGAAACTAATAGAAGAGAAGTTGTGGAAGACCCTCGAATACCTAGGCACAGGGGAAAAGTTCCTGAACAGAATACCAATGGCTTATTCTTTAAGATCAAGAATTGACAAATGGGACATCATAAAATTGCAAAGCTTCTCTAAAGCATAGGACACTGTCAATAGGACAAAATGGCAACCAAAAGATTGGGAAAAGATCTTTATCAATCCTACATCCAATAGAGGGTTAATATCCAATATATACAAAGAACTCGAGAAATTAGGCTCCAGACAACCAAATAACCATATTAAAAATGGGGTACAGAGCTCAACAAAGAATTCTCAATTGAGGAAATTTGAATGGCCAAGAAGCACCTAAAGAAATATTCAACACTCTTAGTCATGAGGGCAATGCAAATAAAAACAGCCCTGAGATTTCACCTCACACCAGTCAGAATGGCTAAGATCAAAACCTCAGGTGATAGCAGATGTTGGCAAGGATATGAAGAAAGAGGAACACTCCTCCAAGCTGGTACAACCACTCTGGAAATAAGTCTGGTGGTTCCTCAGAAAATCGGACATAGCATTACCTGAGGACCCAGCTATACCACTTCTGGGCATATACTCCATATTCTGGGCAGATGATGCTCCAACATATAACAAGGACACATGCTCCACTATATTTGTACCAGCCTTAGTAATAATATCCAGAAGCTGGAAAGAACCCAGATGTCCTTCAACAGAGGAATAGATATAGAAAATGTGGTACATTTACACAATGGAGTACTATTCAGTGATTAAAAACAATGAATTCATGAAATTCTTAGGCAAATGGATAGAACTAGAAAATATCATCCTGAGTGAGGTAACCCAATCACAAAAGAACACACATGGTATGCACTCACTGAAATTGGATGTTAGCCCAAAAGCTTGCAATACCCAAGATACAACTGACAGACAACATGAAGCTCATGAAGAATGAAGACCAAAGTGGGTGCTTCGGTCCTTCTCAGGAGTAACAAAATACTCATGGGAGCAAGTATGGAGACAAAGTGTGGAACAGATACTAAAGGAGGGGTGTTCTGGAGACTGTTCCACCTGGGTATTTATCCCATGTGCAGTCACCAAAGGTAGACACTGATGTGGATGCCAGGAAGTGCATACTGACAGAAGCCTGATATAGCTATCTCCTTAGAGGTCTGCCAGACCCTGACATATACAGAGGTGGATGCTCACAGCTAACCATTGATCTGATCATGGATGTTTTTGCTTCTTTTTGTGCTAGAACTTTCAGGTGTGATGTCAAGTTGCTAGTATGAGATCTCTCCAATTTCTTTATGAAGGCACTTAGTGCTATGAACTTTCATGTTAGTGCTTATTTAATTTATGTCCCATAAGTATGGGTATGTTGTGCCTTCATTTTCACTGAATTCTAGAAAGTCTTTACTTTCATTCTTTATTTCTTCTTTCACCAAGTGGTCACTGAATAGAAAATTGTTCGTTTTCCACGAGTTTATTGGTATTGTGTTATTTCTGTTGTCATTAAAATCCAGCTTTAATCCAGTGATCTGATAAAATACAAGGTGTTATCTCAATTTTCATATCTAACAGACTTCCTGTGATACTGAGGATATGGTCAATTTTAGAGAAGGTTCTCTGCAGGGCTGAGAAAGTATTTTCTTTTGTTTTGGGGTGGAATGTTTTGTAGATATGTTAGGTCTATTTGAGTCATAACATCTGTTACTTCCATTGTTTCTCTGTTTAGTTTTTCTTTCCATGACCTGTCCATTGGTTATGTTTGGCTGATGAAATCTTCCACTGTTAACATTGGGGTTGGGGGTTGATGTGATTTAAACTTTAGTAATGTTTCTTTTATGAATGTGTGTGCCCTTGCATTTGGGACGAAGGTTTCAGAACCGAGAATTCATCTTGGTGGATTTTTTTCCTTTGATGAGTATGAAGTGTGTTCCATATCTTTTGATGAATTTTGTTTGGAAATTTGCTATACTAAATATTAGAATGAATTATCCAGTTTGTTCTTGATTCCGTTTGTTTGGAAAATATTTTCTAGGCTTTATTCTGATGTAATGTGTAGCTTTGATGTTGAAATGTATTTCTCATATGCAGCAGAATTATGAATCCTTTTTGCATCCACTTTAACATCTGTGTCTTTATTTATTTATTTATTTACTTTACATTCCAATATAAGTCCCCCTCTCCTCCCAGTACTTACTCACAAATATCCTCCCTCCATTTCCCATTCCACTTCTGATCTGGAAAGAAGACTTCCCACCCCAAGTAGCACCACTCCAACCCCAGCCATATCAATCCACTGCTGTACTAGGCACATCCTCTCTCACTGAGGCCAAATAAGCAGACTAGTTAGGGCAATGAGAACCATAGACAGGAACAGATTTAGTGATAGCTGCTACTCCAGTTGTTCAAGCTGTATGTCTGCTATATATGTGCAGGGATATGGGGAGAAGGGGTGCTAGGTTCAACCCATACTTGCTCTTTGAATGGTGATTCAGTCTCTGGGAGTCCCCAAGGGTCCCAGTTAGTTGACTCTGTCTTCCTGTGGAGTCCCTTTCCTCTTTGGGTCTTAATTTAATCCTTCCCCTAACTCTTCCACAAGACTTCCCAAGCTCCGTCTCTGTGGGTCTCTGCATCTGTTTCAGTCAGCTGCTGAGTCAGGCCTCTCAGAAGACAGATATGCTAAGCTCCTGTCTGTAAGCATAACAGACTATCATTAATAGTGTCAAGGATTGTTTCTTATCCATAGGACTAGTCTCATTGTGGCCCATCTTTGGTTGGCCATTCCCATTGTCTTTGTTCTATCTTTGTTCATACACATCTTGTAGGCAGGGCAAATTTTGGGTTGAAGGTTTGGTGATTATGTTGCTGTCCTTATCCTCTATTGGGAGTCCTGACTGACTACAGGAAGTAGACACTTCAGGATCCCCATCTCCCACTGCTAGAAATTTCAGCTAGAGTTGTCCCCATATATACCCTGGGGCTTTCTTCAATCCCAGGCCTCTGGAACATCCTAGAAATAACACCCCCTGCCCACCAGAGACAGATTCCCATTCTCTCTCCCCCGGTCTTATACCTGATGTATCCCATCATGCTCCCCTTTCCTCCCCTCTCCAACCCAGTTCTCTCCCTGGATCCACCTGCAATATCTATTTTACTTCCCAACTGAGAAAGATTCAACCATCATTCCTTGGACACCCTAGTATTATTGGAGTTCTTTGGGTCTGTGGGTTGTAGCAAGCATTTTCTGGGTCTTGGAGCAAGGAGCTAGGGATCTTCTCCTTTTTTCTACTCCTAGTATTCTTAGGTTTGGTCTTTTATAGTGGAAAGTATTCCAAACTTCCTGAATATTTTGTGTCAGAAAATTTTTTAGATTTAACATTTTCTTTAACCTGCATATCAATTTCTTCTATTGCATAATCACTGCCTGAAAGTTTCTTTTCAATTCTATTTATTCCTTTGCTGGTGCTTGCATCTGTAGTTTCTATTCTCTTACCTAGGCTTTTCCATTTCCAGGATTCCCTACATTTCTGTTTTCCTTACTGCATCTATTTTCATTTTCAGGCCTTGAACAGTTTTTTTTTTCTTTTCCTTTACCTGTTTATTTATATTTTCCAGTATTTCTATAAGGGATTTATTTTTTTTTTCTTAAAGGATTTTCTCATCTTCATATGATGGAATTAAAATTATTTTTTCTTGTGTTTCAGCTGTGTTGGGATATCGAGAGATTTTTATAGTAAGATAGCTTGGATCTGATACTGTCATATTGTGATTTTTTTTGTTTTTGTTTTTGTCCTTTTAGTTTTTTGTTTTTTCGGTTATTTTATTTATTTACATTTTAAATGTTATTCCCCTGCAGGGTTTTCTCTGCACAAACCTCCTATTCCCTCCTACCTCCCACCTGCTTCTATGAGGGTGCTCCCACACCCACACCTCCACTCCCACATCACCGCCCTAGCATTGCCTATGCTGTGGCATCAAACATCCACAGGACCAAGCACCTGTCTTCCCATTGATACCAGATAAGGCAATCCTCTGCTACATATGCAGCTGGAGCCATGGGTCTTCCATGTGTAATTATGGTTGATGATTTAGTTCCTGGGAGCTCTGGGGAGTCTGGTTGGTTGATATTGTTGTACTTCCTATGGGGTTGCAACCCCTTAATCAGTAGATTTCCTCTACTTAAAGGATAAACAGACTGTGAATTGAATTAGGGAAACAGCACCCTTCACAACAGTCAAAAAAAATATAAAATATCTTCTTGTGACTCTACTAAGCAAGTGAAAGATCTGTATGATGGGGAACAGAGTTAAACAAAGAATTCTTAACTGAGAAATATCGAATGGCCAAGAAGCACCTAAAGAAATGCTCAGCATCCTTAGTCATCAGAGAAATGAAAATCAAAACAACCCTGAGATTCCACTTCACACCAGTCAGAATAGCTAAAATCAAAAACTCATGTGACAGCAGATACTAGTGAGGACGTGGAGAAAGAACACTCCTCCATTGTTGGTGGGATTGCAAGCTGGTACAATCACTATGAAAATCAGTCTGGTGGTTCCTCAGAAAATTGGACATAGAATTGTCTGAAGACCCAGCTATAACACTCCTGGGCATATACCCAAAAGATACTCCAACATGTAAGAAGGATACATATTCTACTATGTTCATAGCAGCCTTATAATAGCCAGAAGCTGGAAAGAATGCAGATATCCTTCAACAGAGGAATAGATACAGAAAATGTGGTATATTTATGCAATGAAGTACTATTCAGCTATAAAGAACAATGACTTCATGAAATTCTTGGGCAAATGAATAGAACTAGAAAATATCATTCTGAGTGAGGTAACTCAATCAAAAAAAAAAAAAAAAACATGGTATGCACTCCCTGATAAGTTGATATTAACCCAAAAGCTTGCAATGCCCAAGATACAATTCACAGACCAAATGAAGCTCAAGAAGAAGGAAGACCAAAGTGTGGATGCTTTAGTCCTTAACAGGGGGAACAAAATACTCACAGGAGGAAATATGAGGACAAAGTGTGGCCAGAGACTGTAGGAAAGGCCAACCAGAGAGTGTCCCACCTGGGGATCTATCCCATATACAGTCACCAAATCCAGACACTATTGTGGATGCCAAGAAGTGTATGCTGATAGGAACCTGATATAGCTGTCTCCTGAGAGGCTCTGCCAGAATCTGACAAACACAGAAGCAAATGCACTCAGCTGACCATTGGACTGAGCACAGGGTCCCCAATGGAGAACATGGAGAAAGGACTGAAGGAGCTGAAGGGGTTTTCAACCCAATAGGAAAAACAACAATATCAACCAACCAGAACCCCCAGAGATCCCAGGGACTAAACCACCTACCAAAGAGTGCACATGGAGAGACTTATGGCTCCAGGTGCATATGTAGCAGAGGATGTCCTTGTCAGGCATCAATGGGAGGAGAGACCCTTGGTCCAGTGAAGGCTTGATACCCCAGTGTAGAGAAATGCCAGGGTAGGGAGGCAGGAATAGGTGGGGGTGGTAACACCCTCAGAAAAGCAGGGGCAGGGGGTATGGGATAGAGGGGTTGCAGGGACTGGGAAAAGGGATAACATTTGGAATGTTAATAAAGAAAATATCTGATTAAAAAAGAAAGAAATAAAAAAGAACTTCAAGTCTCTGAAGAAAGAAATCAAAGAAGACTTCAGAAGACGGAAAGATCTCTCATGCTCATGGATCAGCAGGATTAACATAGTAAAAATAGTCATTTTACCAAAAGCAATCTACAGATTCAATACAATCCCCATAAAAGTTCCAACTCAATTCTTCACAGAGATAGAAAGAGCTATTATCAAATTCATCTAAAATACCAAAATACCCAAAAGAGTAAAAACTATTCTCATCAATAAAAGAACTTGGTTAGAGGAATCACTATCTCTGACCTCAAACTGTACTGCAAAGCAATAGTGATTTAAAAAACCCAACTACATGGTATTGGTGTAGAGACAAGCAGGTAGATCAATGGGATAGAACTGAAGACCCAGAACTAAACCCACATACCTATAGTAACCTGATCATTGACAAAGAAGCCAAAACCATCCAGTTGATTGTGTTCTTTTTTTTATGATTCTTATTCCTCTTTTTATTTGATTTTTTTATACTCCAGATTTTATTCCCATTCCAGTCCACCCTCTGACTGTTCCACATCCCATATCTCCTCCCCATCCCCCTGTCTCCATGAGAATGTCCCCCTCCCCCTCCCCCACCCAACCAGCCCTCTAAACTTTCTGGAGCCTCCAGTCTCTTGAGGGTTAGGTGCATCTTCTCTGACTGAACCCAGACCTGTCAGTCTTCTGCTGTATACGTATTGGGGTCTCATATCAGCTGGTATATGCTGCCTGGTTGGTGTTCCAGTGTTTGAGAGACTGAGATCTCATAGCCTCAGTGATAGTATCAGGTCTTGGGGCCTCCCCTTGAGCTGAATCCCACTTTGAGCCTGTCACTGGACCTTCTTTTCCTCAGGCTCCTCTCCATTTCCATCCCTGCAGTTCTTTCAGATAGGAACAATCATGGGTCAGAGTTCTGACTGTGGAATGATAACCCTATCCCTCACTTGATTCCCTGTCTTTTTACTGGATGTGAGATCTACAAGTTCCCTCTTCCCACTGTAGGACTTTTCTTCTAAGTTCCCTCCCTCTGAATCCTGAGAGTCTCTTACCTGCCAGGTCTCTGGTACATTCTGGAGGGTCCTCCCAACCACTTACCTCCTGAGGTTGCCTGTTTCCATTCTTTCTGCCAGCCCTCAGGGCTTCATCCTTTTTCCCCACCCAATATCAGATCATGTTCCCCTCTTCCCACCCCCCATCTCCTTTCCCTCCCAGGTCCCCTCCATGTCCCCTCTTATGATTGCTTTCTTCTCCCTCTCAAGTGGAACTGGCCTTTAGTCATCTGGTTGTCCCTGGTCCTGGCAGACCTCCAGAAAATAGATAGAACTGTGGGCCAGAAAATGGGGTGCAGGAACCAGGATGCAATTTACTTTGGTTGGTTGTGATTTAATTGGACTTGGCAAGCAGAGAATCTGTCATGTTGGGGTGAGGTAGGCTTTCACCAGGTTAACCCTGGTACCAGCAGGTCTCCTAACCTGCTCTTCTAACCCTTTCTTTCTGGTCTTGCTTGATGGTTTTTTTTTTTTTTTGAGGGGCATTTGAAATTAAATGAGTGTGTCTTTAATTAAATGGACATGTGTCCTAGGACTCAGCCCTAAGTTACTCCTTCAGACCTGTTTTCTCAAGGAATATACAGCTCTTCTATACTATGTTGGGGTCCCTTCAGAGCTCTCCCACTTTACTGAGGTCCTACCTTATGAGAAGGATAAATTATGAGGGAATCAGATAGGATAACATGATAGTGGGAAGGAGTGATATCAGCAAAATCAAGTTACTCGAAAATCACTTTCAAATTAGGATGTATTTCTGAGATGAACATTTCAGATATGAATGTAAAGTGGGGTAATATATGCTTGTACCTGGTGTGTAGAAGAGATATATCTTCAAGTCTTTCTATTTATATTCTGGAACCATCTTTTGTGTTCCCTTTCTGCTTTAATTAAAGCTCATACTCTTCTCCTAGGCTGTTATAAGAGTACATTATTACATATTACTAGTAAATATGACTCCAGATGCTAGGATATTTGTGTCCTTGTATAAGCAAGTACTGAGTTCTAAGAGGAACAGAATGTGATTTTGGAAATTATGTATTTCAATGTGTTGACAGTCTCTAGAAGTCCAGTAGGTTTTCAAGGAAAAGACTATTTTGTTAAACAAAACAATGAAATAATAATTGAAGGAAAAAACATAAGGAGATAGTTCAATCAGTAACATGAGGACCTGAGTTCAGATCCCCAGAACCCACGTGAAAAATAAAGCTTGGCATGGTGATGTATGCTTGTTATGGCAATGTGGCATAGGCAGGTGATGGGGATTTCAGAATTGCTGTCATTCCTAATCCTATAGAGAAAAAGCTTTGGTCAGATCACTTTCATATAATAAACTTAATGCAGATAATCACCAAACCTTACTGCCAGACTTTTTGATAAATATTTTAAAGTTAGTATACTGCAGATTACTGTCACAACTCTTGGAAGACATAAGGTATAATTCACGATAAAATTTAATACTAGGAAGATATCACTCTAAACTGTTTCTAGATTTTAATGATGCCTTGTTTATTTTGATGACTGCCCATATTTTAATAACAAGAAAGTTAAATTTGTCAGACATATTTTTAAAAAGCTAAAGAAGAAGAGGAGGAGGATAAGGAGAAGAAAAGGAGGAGAGAAGAAGAAGAGGGGGGGAAGAAGAGGAAGAGGAGGAGGAGGAAAGGGGGGAGGAAAGGAAGAAAAAGAAGAAGGAGGAGGAAAGGAGAAGGAGGAGGAGGAGGAGGAGGAGGAGGAGGAGGAGGAGGAGGAGGAGGAGGAGGTGGAGGGGGAGGAGGAGAAGGAGGAGGTGGAGGTGGAGGGGGAGAAAGAAGAAAGAAGAAAGAAGAAAGAAGAAAGAAGAAAGAAGAAAGAAGAAAGAAGAAAGAAGAAAGAAGAAAGAAGAAAGAAGAAAGAAGAAAGAAGAAAGAAGAAAGAAGAAAGAAGAAAGAAGAAAGAAGAAAGAAGAAAGAAGAAAGAAGAAAGAAGAAAGAAGAAAGAAGAAAGAAGAAAGAAGAAGAAGAAGAAGAAGAAGAAGAAGAAGAAGAAGAAGAAGAAGAAGTAATTTAAACTTTAAGATAATTCAACTTCAATGGAAAAATTATAAGTTAATGTGGTGAGTATTATCCAGAGACTTTGAAAATACTATAGAAATGTGGAGGACTGGGAAGGAATGTCAGAAGAGAGGACACATAGAACTGTAGAAAGTTCTTACAGATACCATCATCCAAATGTGCTCCTTACATAGGTTTACATGCTAATCCAAGTTTAGAAAATCTAATAATGTCAAAAAATGTTGAAGATTTTTTTCACCAAGGTTAATGCCTCCTTTGGTCTTTGGTCCCATTAAAATTATAAGATGATGTCACAAAATTGAATTAAAAAAAAAGAATAAATATCCTGGTGTATGCATAGCTAAAATCAAGAACAGACTTTCCAGAATCAGTAAGACTCTATTTATTGAGCTAGCAACATCCGTGGTAACATGGAAACTGAAGTCTTACAGTTTCAAGGAAAATTTTGTCTTCTCAAGGATACATGGCAGGGGTTCCTCTCCTCACCCAATAATTTCAACTCACAGATTTCTTACAGGTCCTGTTTTTTTATGAGTGGGCATAACATACAAAAGGGCATTTCTTTGAAGAAGAAAATTGAGACTGTTAAAAGCAATAGGGAAAGTAATTATCACATGTAAAATATGAATATCCAAGTTATATGAAAATTTGCAAAGAGCTCATATTAAAATGTGGGAATTCTTGGTTAGACTGATTTTCTTACCTGCTTATACTTAGTTAAATTTAAGAAATAACAAAAGAATTATCTCTAGTGTAAAGAATTTTGGAAAATTTATAGTAATTTGGAACTATACTTTAGATACCACACTACCTCCTCTTAGAGTGACTTATACTGCAAATTTCAATATTCTTTTGAAATAGTTTATACTAACTAAAGAACACCTGTTTGTGTGTGTGTGTGTGTGTGTGTGTGTGTGTGTGTGTGTAGCTTTAAATGAAAACTAAATTTTCATTGAGGCAAAAAATAAATGTACCTTCCAATGTGTAGACTGATGTCCCACTGGTTTCAAGGGTGGCATTCATAACTAAGCTTGACACTAAGGCACTTACTAGGAACTTGGCTGTGCAAAGGCTGAGCAACATCATAGACACATGCATCCTGATATTGCCTGAATCACAACCTTAGTGTGATACATGTCATGTATGAACTGGTCTATGGGTGAAAACCTTAAGGAAAGAGTTTTCTGATGCTTTTAGAATTTTAAGGAGATTGGTATGGATTCTGTTAAAGGTAAGAATAAGGAAGGAGTACAAAAAAAACCCGATTATACATTTTGTTTAATTCTGCAACGGACTGTATTCTCAGAGATTCAGCTTCAATATTAGTTGGTAGGACTTAAATTGTCTGATTAGGTTGTTTTCACTCAATTGTGATCTTTTCTGTCTTTTCCATCATACCTCAAAATAAAAGCTTTACGAAAAAAAATAAAACATATATGAAATGAGCAAATCTGCCAGAAATTTTATTTAACTCACCAAAACAATAAGAGAACTTACAAGATGTAACAACTATAAGAAAAGGAATTGAAAGAACCATACACATTTTTATGTAGATCATAAAATGTTAAATAAATTTTTAATAAATATAAAATTCGTTATTACTATGAAGCAATAATCAGCTGTATTTTGAGAGATAATTTGCATTTTCATAAACAAGAAATTGCTACCATTATCATCAAGTTCATTGATATACAAAGTAACCGAAAGACAATAGAAGGCAAGCAACCAAAATGTATAGCAAATAGGCTACCTAATTTACTTAGGCTGTTTGTGCATTTTCATTTGTTTGTTTATTTGTTTGTTTTCTTCTCTTTCTTTGTTTTTTGTTCTTTTCAATTTTCTGGGTTTTTTTTTCCTGGCAATCAATCTAAAATTAAAGACAGTACAGAAAGAATGGTTACTTCAATTTTACCAAATAGTAACTCTGACATAGGACTCTGTCAAAGGAGAGCAATGATTTTCTAATCATTAACTTACTAGAAACCATGACTATGAAACCAATTGTAATTATATGAATTGCTTCATTAACTATAAAACATACATCATACCATAAATGAATATCTTTCTTTCAAAGGTTATGAATTTGCAAAATTTAACATCAAAAATTTCAATCCCAAAGTCAGAACTAGTACTCTGTTAGCCTGCACTGCAGGATGCCCACTGACCAGCTGAAATTCAATGTTTTCCTCTAGCTCCACACTTTCTGGTCAGGGCCTGCACCTGTACTTTGTTTTGTTATCATTCTTCTTCCTTTTGCCAATCATTTTTTTTCTGCTCCTAATTTTCTAAAACTAGAAGCTAGTTAAAACATGAATTACAGAAATACACTTTATAAAGGAATTTTCAGGAATGTGCATGACCTGATAATGAAATTGCACATCCCACTGTCTCAAAGTCTGAGGCAAATGGCTGTTTTAAGCCACTTAATTTATAATGGTCATTGTCACTGGCTTTCGGTTTGTCTTTTTTATTGTTCATGGGTGACACATTATTCTCAATGCTCACAGACATACTCCATAGGATGCATCACATACTTCAAAAGTACTTAGCAACTTGTTTATGAGGATATTAATGAACACCATAAAACATCCCTTCTGGTGCATATGTGTAAGACAGAGAGTATAGCTAATTATGTTACAGAAGTGTTTAGAGTGTTTAGAATGAGTGTTCAAGCTGTGACTGGTGTTCATTCCTCTTATTACTTCAAATGTGATAATTGTGTTGGTAGTAAAGAACTCCAGAATTAAGTTTGGAGTTCTTACTATGCTTACTCTGCAATCTCAAAGGGGACAAGCCATGTCCAGTATATGTCACAAGACCACTGACAGATGCACAGCAATTCAGATATTTTTGAATTAGCTGCTGTAATGTTCCCAATCCCAGATTCACTGTGATGGTTTTAAACAGATACTACCTAACTTAATGCCAGGAATTACATTAGGCTCTTGGAGATGTAGGAAATGCTCTGTGCTGGGAAATAAACCCACTATAGGAAAAAAAAAAAAAAAAAAAAAAAAAAAAAAAAAAAAAAAAAAAAAAAAAAAAAAAAAAAAAAAAACTCTTTTCCCTAGTTTACTATAGTGCGCTCCTCAGTACAACCCCAGTTTTGTTTATTAAAAGGTAATTAAATGTGAAGGTCCTTTATCCACTTGGACTTGAGCTTTGTACAAGGGGATAAGAATGGATTAAATTGCATTCTTCTACATGCTGACCTCCAGTTGAGCCAGCACCATTTGTTGAAAATGCTGACCTTTTTCCACTGGATGGTTTTAGCTCCTTTGTCAAAGATCAAGTGACCATAGGTGTGTGGGTTCATTTCTGGATCTTCAATTTACTCCTCCCCCCACCCCTCTTCTAATATCTCAATGCCCGTAATCAGCTTGAAGAAGTCAATGAAGAGTCAGCGCCCCTATTCCCTGGGCTTGGGGACTAAGGTGGTTAATACTGGGCTGTCTTTCTAGGGAAAAGTAGTGGCTTTTGTGGGAATAGGGAGGATTATCTAGGATTTATTGCATAGACATAACCTATTGGTAGAAATCTGTATAATTATTATCAAGATGAAGTTATAATTTCTTAAATGATACAAAATTTACTTTGATTTCAAATTTAAGGTTTTCTTTGGTACGAGCTTCTTATTGACATAAAAGTGAGATAAATATTGATACTCTCCTGGGCATTGTGCCTGTATAACACATTTAGGAATACAAGGCCTAGACCCAATCCTTCTTTAACTTTTTCAACTGATTTGAGATGGTTAGCCTGTGAGTTAAGGGACTATAGCAAATTCATGGCTTGGAGTTTATTGTTAGGGTGTTTTCTATATTTTATTTAGAAATAGATGAGTGGAGTTAACAGACAACAGTTCAGATTACCTTACATGGATAGTTGGTTTTCAAAACGTCAAAAGTCCACAGAATTGATGTTACAAACATTTCTGTATTAATGTCCATTTTGATTATAGACCTGTCTGCTCCTGACAGCTTCCTGTCATGGATTCTAAGAAGAAATTGAGCATCTTTGTAGTTACTCCAGTTGTGGTGAGACAGCCACTAGGCAAAAATTGCCTCTTTTCATCTACAAAAGCATTACTGTCCAGAAAATGACACATTTGCAGAATAGTCGACTGATTATATCTGCCTAGGCAGAGTAATCAGCGTTTAATAATTCTGCATCACTAGGTCTGTCAGATGATCCTGGGCCAGAAGGCTGAAGATCAGATGCTCCAACGTTTTGTAGTATAGGGAGTGTCCAAGTGTTCAGCAGTCTCTATAAATTGGTTAAGTTTTAGAAGCTATGCTTTGTGCTTCCCATAATTTTAGTTAACTCAGTCATTCTGGATTTCTGACAGGGTTGAAAACTTATAGTCTCATAGCCAGTTCTGGCGATTTACCTTGAGAGACAAGATTTGAGTGGATGGTTTTCAGCTGACATTCATTCTAAAGCCAAGAAAAAAGCCAGGTCCAGAACTAAGTGTTTTAGTTAGGAGAGATAACAGAGGTTCTGGTTAGTCAACAAAATGATGGACTGGGTATTAGGACTATCTTGTACCTCACTGGTACAAATCAGCATAATTATGCTCTAATTGTATTTTGAGAGAAAAGTTTTATTTTAAAAGGAAGGGTGATATGTAGGAGGAGCTAAGGTGAGAGGGGTACCGAGAGGAAGAGAAGGAGTAAGGAGAGGAGGAGAAGTGTTGGGGGCCGATTTTTAGCAGAAAGCGGCTATCAGCTTTACAGCCATCTTGAGCCATATACCCTGACATGAGACTTGGATTACAATAGCCTACAACAGCTGAGCACACTCTGATAATCTTGGTTTAGATACCTTGGGTGCGTGAGATTAAAGGTGTGTGACTTAATACTGTGACCTAGAGATCAGATTTAGAGACAAGACCTAAGGGCATGATTATAGGTGTGACTTAGAGGCATGGCTTAGAAGTGAGACATATAAAAGGCAGAGGCAGATGGGAGAGAATCAGACACTTAGAGGAAATACACTCTTTAGGGAGACTTTAGAGAGTACAGCTAGACTTGAGACTTGGTCTAGGAAGAGAGACTGAAGAATAAACGGGATTGAATCACACTCTGTCTGGTCTCCATTCTTCGAGTCTGTCCTCACTCTCTTGCTGAACCCCGACCCGAGGACTGGAGCGGCTTGGGCCAGGGTACAGTGGCCGCCAAACTCGGGCCAGCCCGGGCCTCAACATTTTGCTCGGGCCGCAACATTTTTGGTGCCCAAACATAGGACTAGTGCGGCTCTCAACAGAGAAGAAGGAGAGGAGAAACTAGGTGATGAGAGAGAGAAAAAGAGAGGAAGAGAGGGGGTATATGGAGGCAGTTGTTCACGTGTCTCCACCAGTCAAAGATAGTTGATATATCTAGGCTGGGTATTAGGTTACACTTCTGATTGAGCATTACCAAACTTATAAAGCCTTTTATTAACATTTTTAAAAAGTTTCTAAAAGGTAAAAGAAAAAGGGGGCATGGGATAGGGGTTCTCTGGGGGGGGGAATGGGAAAAGGGGATGGAATCTGAAATGTAAATAAAATATCCAATAAAAAAAAGAACAAAAAAAACAGAAAATTTTTAAAAAGGTAATTAAATTTTGGAAAAAAGACACCTTAAGTTTTTAATTACAAAGCAGTGCACTCTACATGGGATATTTTATTATAGTTTACAAATTGAATCAATATTTTGAATAATTGAAAACATAGATGAGAAGTAACAGGCACTGTAGAAAAAAATTTAATTTTTATTTATTCTTCTCTCATACAACACATCTTGACCACAGCTTCCCTTTCCTCCAACCCTCTCAGTTCCCCTTCCCACCTTCATTCACCTCCATATCCACTTTACTTTCTTGTCTCCCCAGAAAAGAGCAGGACTAATGAGGAATATAAACTGAACATGACACAACAAAAGGCAATAAGATCAGGCACAAACCCTCACACCAAGGTTGGGTGAGGCAATCCAGTAAGATGAAAAGGGTTCCAAAAACAGGCAAAAGAGTCAGACACTTCCACTCCCACTGTCAGGAGTCCTCCCAAACACCAAACCAACAACCAAAATATATATGCAGAGGACCTAACACAGAACTATGCAGGTTCTACAGTTGCTGCTTCAGTCTCTATGAGCTTCCATGAGTTCCACTTAGTTGATTCTGTGGGCTGTGCTCTCCTGGCATCTTTAACCCTTCTCTCACAATTCATCTACTCTTCCATTGAATTCCTTAACCTTCTGAGAGGAAGGACCTGATAGAAAAATCTAACCTGTACTTTGTCTCCACCTAAGTTTGGCTTCAGTTTTTGCATCCACACCCATCAATTGCTGGAGGCAGTCTCTCTGTTGAAAATAGGACAGGTACCAGTCATGAATATAGCAGAACATCATTAAGAATAGTCTCATTGATTTTTTTGTCTGTCATTTTTGGTTCTACCTTAAGTCTCTGGGATATCCATCCTCCAGTTCCTGATTATCCAGGCTATATCAGGCATGGGCTCCCTTTTCTGTCATGGCCTTCATATCAGACCAGTCATTGGTGGGTTACTCTCATCAGTTCTGCACCACCATTGTCCCTGCACATCTTGCATGAAGAATAGATTGTAATGGATTCTAGTAGAAAGTTTTGTGACTGGGTTGGTGTCCCAGTAATAGCACTGAAAGCCTTTCCTGGTTGTAGAAGATGACCAATTTAGGATCCTTGTTCCCCATTGCTGGAGTCTTTGTGAGGGTTACCATTGTAGATTCCAGGGAGTTTCCAATGCACTGGGTTTCCCCATCCCCAACCAATGACCTCCAAATTTCAGTCATCTCTCCCCAGACTTTCTCCTTGCATTCCATCCCCACTCTGACCTGATTTCTCATGTTCCCACCCCCACACTTCCCCAGTCCACCTCAAAAGTTGATTCTATTTCCACCTTCCCAGGGAGATCTATAGGTCCTCTCTTGAGCCTTTCTTTTTACTTAACCACTCAGAATCTGTGGGTTGTAACATTATAATCAATTACTTAACAGACAACATCCATGTATAAGTGAGTACATATTACATTTATCTTTCTGAGTCTTGGATACTTCACTTAGGATGATATTATTCTAGTTCCATCTATTTGCCTGTAAATTTCATGATGTCATTTTTAACAGCTGAGCAATACTCCAAGGTGGTTCATTTTCTTTTACATTTATTGGTTGAGAGACATCTAGGCTATTTCCAGTTTCTGATTAGTATGAATAAAGCCAATATGAACATAGTTGAGCAGGTGTCTTATGGTAGGATAGAAAGTCTTTTGGCTATATGTCCAAGTGTGATATAGCAGGGTCTTGGGGTAGATCAATTCCCAATTTTCTGAAGAACTGCCATATTGATTTCTATAATGACTGTACCAGTGTGCACACCACCAGAAATAGAGGAGTGTTTCCCTTGCTCCACATCCTTCCTAGCACAAGCTGTTACTTGTGGTTTTTGTCTTAGCCATTCTGACAGACTTAAGATGGACCCTCAAAGTAGTTTTGATTTACATTTCCTTAATGAATAAGGATGTTGAACATTTCTTCGTGTTTCTCAGCCATTAGAGATTCCTTTGTTAAAAATTTTACATTCATACTTATGCCCCATTTTAATTGTATTGTTTGTTTATTGATGTGTAGTTTTCTGAGTTCCTTATAAATTTTGGATATTATCCCTCAAACATGTAGAGAAACATGTAACCAAAATAGTTTTCCCATTCTGTAGGCTGCCATTTTGTCCTATTTACAGGGTAATAGATTTGGATCTATTTGCATTCTTCTACATGCAAACATCCAGTTAAGCCAACACCATTTGTTGAAGATACTCTTTTTTCTTGGGGGGGGGAGGTGTTTGACAAAGTCAAGTTTATATCAAGTATCTTGACAGGAAATTTACTGGATCCAGATCTTTCAAGGTTACAAAATATGACTGACAGTTGTTGTCTATATAGTAAAATATTTCAATTATAGAAAACTGTCTTGTGGGGAGTGGAACTCAAGATGGCACCTGGCTGGGTGCCTGATGCCCCTGATGTGTTGGCTCACCATTTCAGAAAGCCTGGGTGGCATGTAGGCTAGGCTTTACTGCTCATGCATTTTGCTTGTTCATTACATAAGATTGGGCCATGTGACGTATGTGCTCAGCACCAATCGAGAATGACCGAGTAGCAGATTCTGATTGGTTCAGAACCTGCCACAAGGTCATTCTCGATTGGCGAGGACACAGAGATTTAAGGGCTGGGAGCTAGAGCTTGGGGGCTTTTGCAGTACTTCAAGGTTCCTGAATAAACCGTGTTGGGAAGAAGATCCCGTGTCCGTTGTCTTCTGTCTGCTGGTCAGTTCAGGAGGCAACAAGTGGTGGCCTGTACAGGGACTTCAGAACTCATCACAATCAGGGCAGCTAGCTGGTAAGTTCCCAGGGAAGTGGGACGAGGAAAAGGTTCTCAGAAGAGACTATAAAGTTCCTGAGGATCTGGACAAGTTGCACCAAGCACCATGGGGAATTCCACCTCTTCAATTTTACTCCGGGGGCTGTTGAAAGCAAAAGGAGTAGGATTAAAGAAAGCAACTCTAGAGAAGTTTTTGCAGGCAGTGGATGAAGTTACACCTTGGTTTTCTGTGTCAGAGCATCTCACAATGCAGAGTTGGGAAAAAACTAGGAGAAGAGTTAAGGTTTGCCAAGGAACAGGGAGTGATGCCTACTGGCATGCTTCCGGTTTGGAAGTTGGTACGATCTTGCATAGAGGATAAGGAAGAGAAATGTGCTACGGAACTAGCAAAGGGTAGTGAGGCTTTAGAGCAGCTGAGAGAAGAGAGATCCCAAAAATCAGAGGTGGGGTATGATTCAGAGAGTGAGGAAGTTTCGGAGGATGAGTTAGAAAGCCTGGCTGAGAGCTTGAGTAAAACGAAACTAAAAGTCCAGCCTAGTGCTCCGGGACTGCCTCGGCCCATCCATACACCCCATTGTCATTGGGACCGAGTTTCAATCCGGAAGTGTGAAGAGAGTTGAGGGCCCAAAGTGATTCAGGAGTACGCTGCTTTCCAGTGTTTCAAGATGCCCAGGAAAACCGTTACCATGAGCCCCTAGATTGGAAGATTATTCAAAGACTGGCCGAAGGGTTGCAGGTATATGGAACCAGTGCAGCCTATGTGGTGGCTCAGCTGGAATCTCTGCATAGATATGCCATGACCTCCAGTGATTGGCAGAATCATGTGCGAGCCTGTCTGACACCTGGCCAATATTTGGATTGGAAATCTTATTTCATAGAATATTCAGCTGAATATGTGGCTCAGAACTTGGCAGCCAGACAGCAACAATGGGACCAGGACATGCTTTTAGGGCAGGGTAGATGGGCCAACCGTCAAACTATGTATCCTTTACTTATGGTGTCCTCTCCCCGAAGTATTTCTACGATTTCCCCTAGAGATCGTTTAGCTCAGCTTTTGTGCCTTCCCAGTTGTCATGGTCAGTTTCCTGCAAAAGATGCTCAGCAAGGAGATAGGGGTTTTGGGTCTACAGGGACCTCAGCTGTATTTTGCTCCTTGGACCTTGATACTAGACTGTTATTGTCTTTAGCAGTAAAAGGAAAAAATATTTCTGGGCTTTTAGATACGGGTGCCGATGGTAGCATTATCAGCATGAAAGATTGGCCAAAAGGATGGCCCAGACAAAAGTCAGTGCAATTACTTAGGGGCTTAGGATATGCCCAGGAACCAGAAATGAGCTCTCGTCTTCTAAAGTGGAGGTATAGTGAAGATCATGAAGGGACCTTATGTTCTGGAGGTTCCTATCTCCTTTTGGGGCAGAGACCTTATGAAGGAAATGTGCTATGTTCTCACAAATGAAAAAGATTACAGTCCTCAAACATATAAAATGATGTCCATATGGGGTATATCCCTGGAAAAGGACTTGGGAAAAAACTGCAGGGCAGGATTCTACCTGTGTCTGCTGTTCCAAAGAATGATAAAGCGGGAGTGGGTTTTTCATAGGGACCGCTGTGGAAACAATTCCCATATCATGGAAGTCTGAGGAGCCTGTGTGGGTTCCCCAGTGGCCTCTTCCCTCAGAAAAGTTGCAAGCAGTGCATTCATTAGTCCTAGAACAATTAGAGTTGGGACACTTATAACCATCTACATCCCCCTAGAATACTCCAATTTTTGTTATTAAGAAAAAAATCAGGAAAATGGAGATTGCTTCATGATCTAAGAGAAATTAGTAAACAAATGGTGATCATGGGTCCTGTACAGAAAGGCCTTCCATTACTTTCTACTTTAACCAAGAATTGGCCAGTAATTGTGTTAGAGATTAAGAGGAAAGGCCTTGAAGTGTGGATGAAAATTTGTAGGGAAATAGGAGGACCTCTATCTAATGCAGGGCTAGCCACTGTGGTGATGCAAATGACTAGCGGTACAGGTGCGGCAAATAATAATGCGTGCTTTAAGTGTGGACAACCAGGACACCTGAAGCGCCAATGCCCACAGCTGTAGGGTAATCAGGGTCAAAGAAGTCGAACCCCAGGTTTATGCCCAAAGTGCAAAAAGGGAAATCATTGGGCTAATGAGTGCAGATCAGTGAAGGACATAAATGGACAGCCTTTAAATTCTGGACAAGGAGGAGCACATCCAAAAAATGGGATGCGGGACCCCCAACCTCAGGGCCCTCAAATATATGGGGCAGTGGTGGAGTGGCCAAGTCTGAGACTGCCAATGCAGTGGGACCACCCTGGAGGGCCACAAGTGGGAGTACAGGACTCGACCTCTGTTCCACCACCAGACTCATATTGATGCCCCAAATGAGTCCACAGCTAATAGAGACTGATTTTAAAGAACCTTTACCTGTTGATACAGTGGGGCTGGTGTTAGGAAGGAGTTCAGTTACTATGCAAAAACTTATTGTTCATCCTGGGGTCACTGACCCTGATTTGAACCACTGAGAAGAACCACTGAGCCATCAGTGGTTTCAATAAAGCCTTGTTCTCCATCAAAAAATCATTTACCTAAGGATCCTATTTTACAATTGGTTACTATACATCCTGTAATTTTTCTTAAAATAACCAGATAGCATCCATTGGATAATTGTCCCCTTATTTTTACTGATGGTTCTAAATCAGGGTGTGGAGCATATTTGGTGTATGGATCAAGTCCTGTAGTGATTAAATTCTCCCCCCCACCCCCTGCTTCTCCACAAGTTATAGAACTTAAAATTGTAATTAAAGTTTTTGAACAATTTGATGGATCCTTTAATTTGTTGTCAGATTGTCAATATGTGGTGAATATTTTAAAAGACCTGGAAGTTGTAGTAAAAATAAAGCTTAAAAAATAAAGCTACCATTGGATTGTTATTAGTGGAATTACAAAAATTGATATGGAGCCATACCTCTCCCTTTTTTATGCAGCATATTTGAGCCTATACAGGGTTGCCAAGTCCCTTGGCGGAGGGCAATGATATTGTAGATAAAGCTTCCAAGGCATTAGAAGGTTTTGTTATGGGTGCTGCTCTTGAAATGGCGAGAGAGTTCCATAAACGGTTTCATGTTAATTCCAGAACCTTAGCATCACGTTTTAAATTATCTCGTGCAGAAGCAAGAGAAATTGTGAAAACTTGTCAAGCTTGTGCACCCTTTTTGCCTCAAGCGTCATTGGGAGTCAACCCTTGAGGCCTTTGCCCGTTACCCTTGTGGCAGATGGATGTTACCCATTTTTCTGATTTTGGATGATTAAAATATGTTCATGTTTCCATTGATACTGCATCAGGTATTATTTATACCTCTGTCCATACTGGAGAAAAGGCACGCCATGTTATAGCCCACTGCTTTGAAGCTTGGGCTGCATGGGGCCAGCCACGATGCTTAAAAATAGATAATGGCCCTGCATATACTTCCAACTCCTTTTTAAGTTTTTGTCAAATGATGGGGATCCATATAACACATGGATTACCCTACAATCCTCAAGGACAAGGCATCATAGAATGAGCCCATCGTACTTTAAAAGAATGTCTTGTTAAAAAAAAAAAGGGGGGGGAGTAGCTCATGGGTGTTCTCCCTGAGAGAGATTAGCCATTGCTTTATTCACTCTTAATTTTTTAAACCTGGATAAGCAAGAACACACAGCGGCTGATCACCATGTTGCGTCAGATGCACCTTATAAAGGTCATGTAGTATGGAAGGACATTATAACTGGAAAATGGTATGGACCAGACCCAGTATTGGTATGGGTGAGAGGTTATGTTTGTGTATTTCCTCAGGATCATCAACAACCGATTTGGGTCCCTGAGCGCCAGACCAGAAGAGTGCAAGAACCTTCAGATAAAGAAGATGATGGGAGTGGTGTGCCTGCTGATGCTTTTCATGATGATGCCCATGATTGAAGGACAGGATCTTCGTTGGTGAATCTTATCAGTATTCTCTAAACCTTTGCCTATTATGAATTCTGCTATCTTACAGAAAATTGGTCCAGGGCGATGGATGATCTTCTTTGAAAACTACGGCAGTCTATTGTTACCATCAATTTTACTCGAGTGGCTGTGTCTTTTGTATCTGGCATGGCTGATTGGATTCTACAGGTAGTTTCCCATCTGAGGGAATGGGCAGGCTTAGAGGCCTTGGCTCCGTGTCTTCTACTTATCAGTTGCCTAGCATTCTGGTGTCCATGTCGCATGAGAGTTAGACATGCCCGTGATCAAGCCCTGATGGTACAGGCATTTACAGGAGTGGAGCTGGGTGGGAAAGTCACTGCAAGTATGGCTAAATATGATTGGAAAAAATTGATATGGATATATGGTTTGATGAGACAGATCATTGCCCAGCAGTTTTGAGGAGGGCTCTGTGTACCAGTAATCACAAGATGTCAGGTGGCACTGCAAGGTATGTCCTTGAATTATCTCAAGGTAGATTCCCTGAGGGATATGCCTGATTGCATGGAGGTTGATGCCGAAATCCTTCCCCAATGAAAAGGTATGATTAGTAGACCTACTGCACAATGACAGAGGTCTGAAAATCATTACAATGTTGAACACTTGTCATCCTGATGGGGATCAGGCTTCTACCCTCCCCCCCCCCCCCCCCGTTAGAAAATGGTAATGAGTACCCTATCCTCTTTTTGTCTGAGGTCGGTGAGACTTCTCATCAAATCAATAAAAAAGGGGGAGATATGGGGAGCAGAACTCAAGATGGCGCCTGGCTGGGTGCCAGATGCCCCTGGCGTGTTGGCTCACTATTTCAGGAAGCCTGGGTGGCACATAGGCTAGGCTTTACTGCGCATGCATTTTGCTTGTTCATCATTACATAAGATCGGGCCATGTGACGTATGTGCTAAGCACCAATCAAGAATGACCACGTGGCAGGTTCTGATTGGAGAGGACACAGAGATTTAAGGGCTGGGAGCTAGAGCTTGGGGGCTTTTGCAGTACTTCAAGGTTCCTGAATAAACCATGTTGGGAAGAAGATCCCATGTCCATTGTCTTCTGTCTGCTGGTCGGTTCAGGAAGCGACACTGTTTGAACAAAATTCCCAAACATTTTTATAATACTGACATTTTAAACAAAATATCACTGAAAACATGTAAATTTATAACTAAAAGGTGGTAGCATTCTCAAAATATGATTAATATGCAAAAGGTGAAAATACCTTTAGGATCCCATCTCTAGCTTTCTAATCAAATATCAGGTGTCCATAGGTATATAGATTTATGGCTATATCTTCAGTTTTGTTTTATTGATCAACATGTCTGTTTTTATGTCAACAACATGAGTTTTTTATTATTATAGCTATGTAGTATAGCTTAAAGTCCAGGGTGGTGATATTTCTAGAAGTTCTTTTATTGAACAGGATTGTTTTAGCTGTCTAGGATTTTTTGTTTTTCCATATGTAGTTGAGTACTGCTCTTTCCTGATCTGTAAGGAACTGTGTTAAAATTCTTAAGGTTAAATCTTTTCATTGGTTTAGATAAGATAGCCATTTTTACTATGTTGATACTTGAGCATGGGATATTGTTCCATCTTCTGATATCTTCTTCAATTTTTTCAAAGAATTGCTATTTTTAACATGCAAGTCTTTCACTTGTTGGTTAGGTTTACTCCAAAATATTTTATATTATTTTTGGCTATTGAAGGGTGTTGTTTCCCTGACTTTTTTCTCAGCCCATTTGATTTTTGTATACAGGACTACTGGTATATTTTTAGTTGGTCCTGTATCCTTCAACAAAGTTGAAGGTGTTTATCAATTGGAGGAGTTCTCTGGTAGAATGTTTGGGGTAATTTATGTGTACTATCATATTATCTGCAAATACTGATACTTTGTCTGCTTCTTTTTCAATTTGTATCCCCCCTTTGTTGTGGATAGCCCGGCCTTGTATTTTGATGCTAATTCCCCTTTTCTTTGAAGGGCTGCAGAGGAGGAGTAAATCAGTACACAGGTGAATTCTAGTGAAGCTTCTGCCCAGTGGAGAAATAAAGGTTTGTGGGAAAAGAGAGAGGGGTGAGAAGACAGAGGAGGAAGACAACAGAGGAGGATGATGGTGAAGAAGGACAACAGAGGAGCAAAGGTGAAAGGAAAAATGCATGACTTGGAAAACCCACAAGTTATAAGGGTCTCATAGCTGGGGAATAGAGTAGTGTAGTGGTGAATCTGCCCAAGCTAGGCATGCAGCATATATTCATAATTATTGAGTTGTGTTTTCTTTGACCGGTCTTATTTGGGCTGGAGGTTTACAGCAACACCCTTTGATATCCATCTGTTGTCTTATTGCTGCAGTTTGAACTCAAGTACAATACTAAATAGACATGAAGAGAGTAGACAGCCTTGTCATGCTCCTGATTTTAATGGTATTGTTTTAAGTTTCTCTCCACTTTACTTCCTGTTAGCTATCAGCTTGCCATAAATTGCCTTATTATGTTTTGATATGTCCCTTATATCCCAAATCTCTTCAAGACTTTTACATGATGAAGTGATTGATTTTGTCAAAGGACTTTTCAGCATCTAATGAGATGATCATGAAGAGTTTTTTCTTTCAATTTGCTTATAAGGTGGGTGGATTTTTGCTTATTGAATTATTCCTGCATCACTGGGATAAAGCCTACACGATTATAGTGGATGATCTTTTTTTAATATGTTCTCAGATTCTGTTTGAGAGTATTTATTTATTCATTGGATATTTTCTTTATTTACATTTTAGATGTTATCTCCTTTCCTGGTTGCCCCCTCCAAAGCCCCATCCCTTCCTCTTCTCCATGCTTCTATGGATTTTAAAGTTGCTTTATTAATTTGTTTATTTTTATGTGCTGTCTGATTTTGCCATTGTATATCTGTTGAAACCATCAGTTGGAATTTTATTTAACTTACACGTATTTTTTTCTTTTAGGGATTGAGAGCTAAAATTAATATTTGTCAACTCTACAATTTCTAGCTTAATAGTTTTTTGAGGATTTTATTTTGAGAAACTTTGCTGGCTTTATTATTAAAAACTTTTATAATTTATATCATAATAGCTTCATAAAGGCTTGTTAACTCACAGTTTGAGAGTATTTTATTGAGTATTTTTGATTCAGTGTTCATCTGGAAAATTGGGCTGGGTTGGAGCATGGTCAAAAGAATGGCTCATGATGAACAATGCCTTGGGAAATTGTGAGAAAAATTCCACGGAAGTCAGATAGAGACCTTTTCCTCACATGCATCATTCCCTAGATTATTCTTGGATATGACTTTGTACCTCCTACTTCAAACACTTACATTCAATTTATAAGATATGTGCATTCTTAGATGTCAGAACATAGCTATAGAATTAATCTGTCATTGGAATCTGAATCTGGATATGATCTTCTGCCTTGGTTTCATGCCTTCCCAGATAATCTATACTACATGCCAGACAATTGTTGTTTAAATTGGTTTCTCCTGAGAAAGTTCTGGAAAAGAGCTATCCTATTAATATTTAGTATATGATTATTGATATTTTGCTGACCCTAATTTTCTGATCATCTTTTTCTGAACTCAAAAAATTTTTATTAGATCATTTCTTTCTTTGCTATAGTAATGTATAAAAGTGCACTAAAATTGAAGTAAGATTGTAGGAATAATATCTTGTGTGCCTTGTGGAAGCATCACCCGACAATAAAAAGCTGATGGTATATTAACGAAGACAGAAAATAGAGTTTTCTCCATTGTTTTTGTTTGTTTGGTTGGTTTTTGTTCTTGTTTTTGTTTTTTGAGACAGGGTTTCTCTGTGTAGCCCTGGCTGTCCTGGAACTCACTCTGTAGACCAGGCTGGCCTAGAACTCAGAAATCCACCTGCCTCTGCCTCCCAAATGCTGGGATTAAAGGCATGCACCACCACTGCCCAGCGAGTTTTCTCTATTGTTACTGGTGTGAGTTCCAGTAAAGAGATTGAAACTCTAGGAGATAGTCAGAGGTGGGAGATTTGCTACCCAGACTCTGGGGAATCAGAGGTATAAAATAGAGAAGAAGAAACCAACCACATAGCTGAACTCACATTAAAATAAAATGGATAATAAATTACAAACTAGTGGAAACAAGAACAAAATTTATAGCCTAGGCATTAATTAATAAATAAATAAGTTCCAAGCCATTATTCAGGAACTAGGGTACGAGAATAGAAAAGCCAGCAGTTACATAAGATCATCTACAACATTAGACTGTAGTCTGTCCCATTCTTTTAGTTTCTCAGATCTCAGGTAATATGATATCTGCATAAGTCAGGGAAAATCAGCAATCTCTTTCATTGTTGAATCTTTTGTGGTTTGAATACTAGGGTGATTGTTGCCTCTAAAATGAATTTGACAACATTTTTTCTGTTTCTATTTTGTGGAATCATTTGAGGAGTATTTATATTAGCTCTTCTTCAAAAGTCTGGTAGAGTTCTGTGTAAAAACCAACTGGCCCTGTTTTTTTTTGGGGGGGGGGTGCTGGGAGCTTTTTAATGACTGCTTCTATGTCCTTAGGAATTAGAGGCCTACTTAATTTTTTTATATGATCTTTGACTTAACTTTGGTAAATGGTATCTATCAATTTCTTGGATTATAGGTTTTTAAAGATTTATTTATTTATTTTATGTACATGAGTGCTGTGTTTTTATGCACACCAGAAGAGGGAATCAGACTTCATAAAAGATGATTGTGAGCCTCAATATGATTGCTAGAAATTGAACTCAGAACTTCTGAAAGAGCAGCCAATGTTCTTAACTGCTGAGCCATCTCTCCAGCCCCCAGATTACAGGTTTTTAAAGCATGACATGGTCTTGAGGTCTTGAACTCTTTGAATATTTTTGGTGTCAGTTGTTATGCCACCTTTTTGTTTCTGATTTTGTTAACTTGGATATACTCTCTGTGTCTTTAAGCTAATTTCAATAAGGGTTTGTCTATCTTGATTTTCTCAAAGAAGCAGCTCTCTGTTTCATTCTTTGTATTGTTCTGTTTCTTTTTGTTTTAGTATTTCAGCACTCAGTTTATTTTCTGCTGTCTACTTCTTCTGGGTATGCTTGCTTTTTTTCTTCTAGAGCTATCAGATGTGTTGTTAAATTATTATGAGATCTCTCAATTGTTTTTGTGTAGGTACCTGGTACAATGAACTTTCCTCTTAGTATTACTTTCATTGTGACCTATATATTTGAGTATGCTGTATACTCATTTTCATTGAATTCTTGAAAGTTTTCTTTCTTCATTTCTGTCTTGACCCAGTTTTCATTCAGTAGAAAGTTATTTATTTTGAGTTGTTAAGATTGGGCATGCTGTGTCATCATTTTCACTGAATTCCAGGAAGTCTTTAATTTCTTTATTTCTTCCCTGACCAAGTTATCATTGAGTAGAGATTTCCAGTTCCCGTGGGTATGTGGGTTTTCTGTTGTTTTTGCTGTTATTGAAGACAAGCCTTAGACTGTGGTGTTCTGATAAGATGCATGGGATTATTTCAATCTTCTATTGATTGAGGCTTTTTTGTGACCCATTATATGGTCAGTTTTGGAGAAGGTACCTTGGGATGCTGAGAAAAAGGTACATTCTTTTGTTATAAAGTGAAACGTTCTGCAGATATCTGTTAAATCCATTTGGTTCATAATTTCTATTGGTTTTACTGTGTCTCTGTTTAGTTTCTGTTTCAATTATTGAGAGTGGGGTATTGAAGTCTCCTACTATTATTGGGGAAGGGGGTCAATGTGTGTTTTGGGATTTAGTAAGGTTTCTTTTATGAATGTGAGTGACCTTCAAAAAATGGGGTCTAGAACTAAACAGAGATTTCACAACAGAGGAATCTCAAATGGCTGAGAAGCAGTTAAAGGAATGTTCAAAGCCCTTAGTGATTAGAGAAATGCAAATCAAAATGACCCTGAGATTTCACCTTACACTGATCAGAATGGCTAAGATCAAAAATTCGGGTAACAGCACATGTTGGCAAGACTGTGAAGAGGAATACTCCTCCATTGCTGATGAGATTGCAAACTGATATAACCACTATGAGGGAACTATGGAGGTTTCTCAGAAAATTGGAAATAGACCTACATGAAGACCCAGCTATACCACTCTTGAACATATACCTAAAAATGCCCCATCATGCCACAGGGACATTTGTCCCACTATGTTCATAGTGGCCTTATTTGTGATAACCAGAAGCTAGAAACAACCCAGATATCCCACAATGAAAGAATGAATCGAGAAAATGTAGTTCATTTATGCAATGGACTACTACTCAGCTATTAAGAACAAGGACATCATGAGTTTTGAAAGCAAATTAATGGAACCAGAAAATATCATCCTAAGTGAGGTAACTCAGACCCAAAAGGACATGCATGGTATGTACTCACTGACAACTAATTTTCCAAATAACAGAGCATAACTTTAACAATTTCATCAAGTACATATTATTTTATATTTCTTATGTATTCTAACTATATATAAAATTTCTATCCATGCTTGACAAATCTGTATGAGTAGGTTCTTTTTAAGACTTTCTCCACATGAATGAAAGAACTCACCCTTTCTCTAAGACTTTTATACCAATGTGCTCAACATTTGTCGCATACATAAATACATTTATAGCATGATCATTGCTAAGTTGTTATAAACTCCCTAGAAATAGAAGTGGTATTTGTTTTTAGATTCCCAGTGTCTAAGACATCCCTTTTCACAAATTGGCTCAGAAAATACCATCTTTGTGTATTGATTAAGTGGAGAAGTAGAAGCAATTGATTAGATTTAGTAACTTACAGAATCTGATGAGTTCAAGACTATAATTTATTATTAGGCTTTAAAGCATACATTATCCATAGCTCACTAATAGAATCTGATGAGTTCAAGACTATAATCTATTACTAGGCTTTAAAGCACACATTCTTGGTAGCTCACTACAAATATTATATTCTTATAAAATGAAGTTTTCTTTGATGTTTTGAAAGATATAAAATAACCCATTAGGAAAAGGGAAATATAATCTTGCAAGTAAGAAATTTGTAAAGGTGACCTTAATATCATAAATAATATTTTGTGTAAATATGATCTCTTCTGATGCTACAATCCTACTTTCCATTATAGAGAGGTTTCTTTTTGTTAGATTCTGATATTTGGTATAGGAAGAACTTTGCAATAGTGTCATAACTAAATTAACTGGTGGACCAAAGAAAAGTTTTTAAAGTATAACAGAAGTTGTGTCTGAGTTCCAAGTGTACTCTTTTAAGTCACATTTTTACTTAACATGAGGTAGTTTAGAAAAGGTATTGAAAGTTTAGGCAAGTATAGCTTCCTTCTATTTCAATGATTTAAAAGATGTCACTGAAGAATATCATCTCATTAATCAAGAAGTCATTTATATACTTGTAATAGGACACATTCATCTTAATAGAGAGTTTATCTTGTGTCTTAAGGAAAAAAGACTTTATAAAGGCAGAAAAATATTTTGACTAAAATATGCTTACTGTATATAATTACAAATGGAGAAGACCTACTTCATTTATTTTCTTCAATAGCACCTCATACAGCTTACTCAATTAATGTTGTCTGTCCACATTTTAGACTATCCTACTGGGTTACAAAGTTTTTAATGAAGGCTCTGTCTTATTTATTTTATTCTCCTGGATGATTAACATAAACATACCATTAAGTTAAAAAAAGAAGAAAGAAAAATATACTTCTGAAAATAAAGTAACTAGAAATCCCAAATTTTGTAATAGTTCAGTAGGTCTTTCACTAACATGAGAAAAATGACAATTTATGGCTTGGTACACAAATATACAAGTACAAATGTACCTGCTCTTGTTGTCAGCCTGTTTGTATCTATGAGACATGTTGTGACTGAATACAGCAAGCATCTAACAATGCATTCCATCATTCTCAATATGAAATTCACCTCCAGACAAATGAAATTGCTTTGGATTTAGGAAAGCAGAATTACATAGCTTACAAGCAATTCTGAATTGTGCTGAGCATAATAGTAAACAGAACCCTTTTCTCCGGGCCCTATGATGGAAGAAGCTGCCTGGAAAGAGGGTAAAGCAAAATTTTCCCTGTGAGAGCAAGGTATCATAACAGATAATTCCCAAATCACCTGCCTATTCTAAATTTGCTCTAAGATATTACTATAGATATTATAATCAATGTAAGTATTGTTTAGTTTTTTTCCTTTAAAATAAATATCTACAACGACTTTGGATGAAACTAAGTATATATTCAAGCCAATTAAAGGTGCAGTAGTTTAAAAGACAAAGCTTAAAACATTATTCCCTTTAACAGGAGATGAGAAAAAATGTTCCTGATGGACAATAATCTTTTTCTTAAAGAAGAAGTAGCACTTCTCAGGAAACACAAACACTAATGTTTCTTGCTCTTTAAAAATAACAAAAATGCATAGGACTTTCTTCTTTATGAAACTAATGCTTTATTGTTGAGTTTCATTAGAGAAATATACATATATATAAATACTTACATCTGAAATCTATTTTTGTGTCTTAACAAGAGGAGCAATACCACCATCGTGTGGCAAAAGAGATTAACTTTTAAAGTCACAGATGAAATTTAAATTCATTCTGTTATGCCCTAGATAAATACATATTACTTGCACAAAATTCATATGTTCATTAAATAATTCAGCTTAGCTAAATTGTGGTAGAGGAAAAATATTTATGAAGAAAACTGTGATTAGCTTCTTCAAGTTAAATTGTTAAGTGCTGATTCTTGACTGGTTGTATAATAGTAGTTTAAAAAATTGGATGGGTCAGAAAACTGGTAAACAATACAGACTTAATTCAGTGGTATAATGATAGCTACTTGACAGATATATAGATATGCAAAGAATTCTAGAAATACAAGTGAAAGCTAAGACTTTATCAGTTTAAAGTATATGGTATTTCCATGGGGCTTATCTCAATTGATTCCAACAGTCCTCTGATAGACATCTGGACAAATATAGAGAAAAAATACAATTAAAAAACATCATATATCAAACAGGGTTACCGGAAGATGACAGAATATTTGATTCTAAACACTAACGAATATAAAATATACTCTGCAGCCCATAGAAAATTTGATAAAACACACCAGATATTAGAACACAAAACAAATATTAATAAATTCAAAAAATTGAGATGACTCTACATATACATGATCAATAGCAAATGAATCTCTAATAATACACAAACTCATGGAAACTAAACAACATATTACCAAAAAATGAATGAGTCAAAAAAATTAAGATTTTTTTTAATTTATTGTATTAAGCTAAAATGAAGACACAACAAAACCATAGCTCTGGGAAACTTTAGAAAGAATTCTAAGAGAAAAATATATGACTCTAAGTGCCTGCATTAAGACAGGAGTCTGGCCCTTCCACCTCTGGCCCGGATACCAGTGGCTCAAGCAGTCTCCCAGCCGACCTGCTACCCTCTGGAAACTGAGTTCAGAGGCACCCTAGGGAGGGCACGGATTGGAGAGCAGAAGGTAGGAGAACTGGCCCACAGCCCTAGGCCTTAGAAGCACATCTGGCAGTTGAGATCCCCCCAGAGGGCACCTGGCAGCCAGACCCTGCCCCTGTGGAGAACCACTCCCTTTCCGTCTCTGGCCTGGATACCAGTGGCTCGAGCAGTCTCCAGCCGATCTGCTCCCCTCTGGAAACTGAGTTCGGAGGCACCCTAGGGAAGGCACAGACCACAGAGCTGCAGAGGCACCCAAGAGAGGTCAAAGACCATAGAGCTGCAAGCATCCTAGTGAGAACACGGCCCTCAGAGCAGCAGAGCAGGGAATACCATATCTCAAAGCATCATAGAGGAGCAACTACATTCAGAACAGCAAACACCTAGCTGGTCTACCACGGTAGAGACTCCATATCCTGAAATATTCTAGAAGAGCCACTGAACCCAGAGCAGCTGGAGCTCAGGATCATAGAGTCATCCATACCCCGAGGAGTTCTGATACAACCAAGATAACTGAAAAGGCAGACTCCAGTCAGAAACAGTGAGTGCGAGTAGAACTACAGCTAACCAAATGGCGAAAGGCAAGCGCAGGAATGTAAACAACAGAAACCAAAGCTACTTGGCATCACCAGAACCCAGTTCCCCCACCATAACAAGTCCTGATCACCACATCACACCAGAAAAGCAGGACCCAGAATTAAAATCACTTCTCATGATGATGTTAGAGGACTTTAAGAAGGTCATAAATAACACTCTCAAAGAATTTGAGGAGAACACAGGTAAACAGGTAGAAGCCCTTAAAGAAATGCAAGAAAACACAACCAAACAGATGAAGGAATTAAACAAAACTGTCCAGGATCTAAAAATGGAAGTAGAAGCAATAAAGAAATCTCAAAAGGAGACTACTCTGAAGATAGAAAGCATAAGAAAAAGACCAGAGGTCATAGATGCAAGCATTACCAACAGAATACTAGAGATAGAAGAGAGAATCTCATGTGCAGAAGACACCATGGAAAACATTGACATAACTGTCAAAGAAAATGCAAAATGCAAAAAGCTCCTAACCCAAAACATCCAGGAAATCCAGGACACAATGAGAAGACCAAACCTAAGGAAAATAGGTATAGATGAGGGTGAAGACTCCCGACTTAAAGGGCCAGTAAATATCTTCAACAAAATTATAGAGGAAAACTTCCCTAACCTAAAGAAAGAGATGTCCATAAATATACAAGAAGCCTACAGAACTCCAAATAGACTAGACCAGAAAAGAAATACCTCTCATCACATGATAATCAAAACATCAAATATACAAAACAAAGAAAAAATACTAAAAGCAGTAAGAGGAAAGGGTGAAGTAACATATAAAGGCAGACCTATAAGAATTACCCCAGACTTCTCACAAGAGACTATAAAAGCCAGAAGATCCTGGCCTGATATCATACAGGCCCTAAGAGAACACAAATGCCAGCCCAGACTACTTTACCCAGCAAAACTCTCAATCAATATTGATGGAGAAACGAAAATATTCCATGACAAATCCAAATTTACACAATATCTTACCACAAATCTAGCCCTTCAAAGGATAATTGGTGGAAAACTCCAAAACAAGGAGGGAAACTGCAACCTAGAAAAAGCAAGAAAGTAATCTTCTAACAACCCTAAAAGAAGGTAGCTATACAAACACAACACAACTGCCAATAACAAAAATAACAGGAAACAACATTCATTTTTCCTTAATAACTCTTAATATCAATGGACTCAATTCTCCAATAAAAAGACATAGACTATCAGATTGGATCCATAAACAGGACCCAACATTTTGCTGCATACAGGAAACACACCTTTGTGAAAAAGACAGACACTACCTCAGAGTAAAAGGTTGGAAAACAAACTTCCAAGCAAATGGCCCCAAGAAACAAGCTGGAGTAGCAATTCTAGTATCAAATAAACTAGTTTTTCAACCAAAAGTAATCAAAAAGATAAAGAAGGACATTTCATATTCATCAGAGGAAAAGTGCACCAAGAGGAACTTGCAATTCTGAACATCTATGCTCCAAATGCAAGGGCACCCACATACATAAAAGAAACTTTACTAAAGCTTAAAGCATACATTGCACCTCACACAATAATAGTGGGAGATTTCAACACCCCACTCTCAGCTATGGACAGATCGTGGAAACAGAAACTAAACCAAGACACAATGAAATTAACAGAAGTTATGAACCAATTGGACTTAACTGACATCTATAGAACATTCCATCCTAAAGCAAAAGAATATACCTTTTTCTCAGCACCTCATGGTACCTTCTCCAAAATAGACCATATAATTGGTCACAAAACAGGCCTCAACAGATACAAAAAGATTGAAATAATCCCTTGTACCCTATCAGACCACCATGAACTAAGACTTGTCTTTGACTTGGACAAAAACAACAGAAAGCCCACATACACGTGGAAACTGAACAATGCTCTACTCAATGATAACTTGGTCAAGGAAGAAATAAAGAAAGAAATTAAAGACTTTTTAAATTTAAATGAAAATGAGGACACATCATATCAAAACATGTGGGACTCCATGAAAGCAGAAAACAAGAAAAATCATAGCTCTAAGTGCCCACAAAAAGAAAATGGAAAGAACGTACATTAATAAATTGACAGCACACCTGAAAGAGTTAGAACAAAAAGAAGCTAATATACCCAAGAGGAGTAGACAGCAGGAAATAATCAAACTCAGGGCTGAAATCAACCAAGTTGAAACAAAAAGAACTATACAAAATATGAACAAAGCCAGGAGCTGGTTCTTTGAGAAAATCAACAAGATAGACAAACCCTTAGCCAGACTAACCAAAGGGCGCAGAGACAATACTCAAATTAATAATATCAGAACTGAAAAGGGAGACATAACAACAGAAACAGAGGAAATTAAAAAAACATCAGATCCTACTACAAAGGCCTATACTCAACAAAATTGGAAAATCTGGATGAAATGGACATTTTTCTAGATAGATACAAAGTTAAACGAGGAGCAGATAAATCATCTAAACAGTCGCATAACCCCTAAAGAAATAGAAGCAGTCATTAAAAACCTCCCCACCAAAAAAAGTCCGGGACCAGATGGTTTTAGTGCAGAATTCTATCAGACCTTCAAGGAAGACCTAATACCAATCTTCTTCAAGCTATTCCATCAAATAGAAACAGAAGGAACAATACCCAATTCATTCTATGAAGCTGCCATTACGCTCATTCCTAAACCACAGAAAGACCCAACAAAGAAAGAGAACTACAGACCAATCTCTCTTATGAATATCGATGCAAAAATACTCAATAAAATTCTTGCAAACCGAATCCAACAACACATCAAAGAAATCATCCATCATGATCAAGTAGGCTTTATCCCAGGAATGCAGGGATGGTTCAATATTCAGAAATCCATCAATGTAATCCACTACATAAATAAACTCAAAGAAAAAAGCCACATGGTCATCTCACTAGATGCTGAGAAAGCATTTGACAAAATACAACATCCCTTCATGTTAAAAGTCTTGGAAATATTAGGAATTCAAGGTCCATACCTAAACATAGTAAAAGCAATATACAGCAAGCCAGTAGCCAACATCAAACTAAATGGAGAGAAACTTGAAGCAATCCCATTAAGATCAGGGACCAGACAAGGATGCCCACTCTCACCCTACCTATTCAATATAGTACTGGAAGTCCTAGCTAGAGCAATTAGACAACAAAAGGAAGTCAAAGGGATACAAATAGGAAAAGAAGAAGTCAAAATTTCACTATTTGCAGATGATATGATAGTATACTTAAGTGAACCTAAAACTTCCACCAGAGAACTCCTAAACCTGATAAACAACTTCAGTAAAGTGGCTGGATATAAAATCAACTCAAACAAATCAGTAGCTTTCCTATACTCAAAAGATAAACAGGCTGAGAAAGAAATTATGGAAATGATACCCTTCACAATAGCCACAAATAATATAAAATATCTTGGAGTGAATCTAACTAAGCAAGTGAAAGATCTGTATGACAAGAACTTCAAGTCTCTGAAGAAAGAAATCGAAGAAGATCTCAGATGATGGAAAAATCTCCCATGCTCCTGGATTGGCAGGATTAATATAGTAAAAATGGCCATCTTGCCAAAAGCAATCTATAGATTCAATGCAATCCCCATCAAAATTCCAAATCAATTTTTCATAGAGATAGAAAGAGCAATTTGCAAATTTATTTGGAACAACAAAAAACCCAGGATAGTGAGAACTATTCTCAACAACAAAAGAACTTCTGGGGGAAATCACCATCCCTGACCTCAACCTATACTACAGGGCAATAGTAATAAAAAACTGCATGGTATTGGTACAGAGACAGGCATGAAGATCAATGGAATAGAACTGAAGATCCAGAAATGATCCCACATACCTATGGTCACTTGATCTTTGACAAAGGAGCTAAAACCATCCAGTGGAAAACGGACAGCATTTTCAGCAAATGGTGTTGGTTCAACTGGAGGTCAACATGTAAAAGGATGCAAATCGATCCATTCATATCTCCTTGTACAAAGCTCAAATCCAAGTGGATAAAAGACCTTCACTTAAAGCCAGATACACTGAAATTAATAGAAGAGAAGGTGGGAAAGACCCTTGAATACCTAGGCACAGGGGAAAAGTTCCTGAACAGAACACCAATGGCTTATGCTCTAAGATCAAGAATTGACAAATGGGACCTCATCAAATTGCAAAGCTTCTGTAAGGCAAAGGACATTGTCAATAAGACAAATCGGCAACCAACAGATTGGGAAAAGATCCTAACCAATCCTACATCCGATAGAGCGCTAATATCCAAGATATTAGAACAAGAGATACAAAGAACTCAAGAAATTATACTCCAGACAACCATATAACCCTATTTAAAAATGGGGTACAGAGCTAAACAAAGAATTCTCAACAGAGGAAACTCGAATGGCTGAGAAACACCTTAAGAAATGCTCCACATCCTTAGTCATCAGGAAAATGCAAATCAAAACAACCCTGAGATACCACCTCACACCAATCAGAATGGATAAGATGAAAAACTCAGGTGATAGTAGATGCTGGTGAGGATGCTGAGAAAAAGGAACACTCCTCCATTTTTGGTGGGATTGCAAGCTGGTACAACCACTCTGGAAATCAGTCTGGCGGTTCCTCAGAAAGCTGGACATAGCATTACCTGAGGATCCAGCTATAGCACTCCTGGGCATATACCCGGAAGATGCTCTAACATATAACAAGGACATATTCTCCACTATGTTCATAGCAGCATTATTTATAATAGCCAGAAGCTGGAAAGAACCAAGATGTCCCTCAACAGAGGAATGGATACAAAAAATGTGGTACATCTACACAATGGAATATTACTCAGCTATTAAAAATAATGAATTCGAGAAATTTTTAGGTAAATGGATGGATCTAGAAATTATCATCTTGAGTGAGTTAACCCAATCCCAAAAGAACACACAGGGTATTTACTCACTGTTAAGAGGATGTTAGCCCCAAAGCTAGGATTAGCGAAGACTCAACCAGCAAACCACATGAATCTCATGAAGAAGGAAGACCAAGAGGGGATGTCTCAGTTCTACTCAGAACAAGTAACAAAAATGCTCAAGGGAGCAAATATGGAAATAAAACATGGGACAGAAACTGAAGGAGGGGCCATCAAGAGACCACACCACCTCGGTATTCATCCCATGTACAGCCACCTAAGCTAAACACTGTTGTGGATGGCTGGAAGTGCATAATCTGAGGAACATGATATAGCTGTCTCCTTAGAGGTCTGCCAAAGACTACCACACTCAGAGGACAATGCTCACAGTTAACCACTGATATGATCAGGGGTTTCCCAATAGAGAACTTAGAGAGAGGACTGAAGGAGCAAAAGGGTTTGCGACCCCAGGAGGAAAGCAACAATACCAAAAACCAGAGCCCCCCAGGGTCTAAACCACCAGCCAGGGAACACAGAGGGAGGGACCCAAGACTCCAGCAGTATATGTAGGGAGGATGGCCTTGTCCGGCATAGGTGGAAGAGGAGTTTCTTGGTCCCATAAAAAAATAAACACAGAGTAGGGGGGAATGTGAGGGTGGGGAGGGGATAGTGGGGGGGGGTAGGTGCGGTCACTGCCTCATAGAAGCATGAAGAGGGGGATAGGATGAGAGGTTTCTGGGTGGTGGGAGGAAGTGGGGTTAGAGGATAAAATCTGAAATGTAAATATTACAACCAATTTTAAAAAGGGGGGAAAAAAGAAAAGTTGTTAGACCCAACATCTTTAAAAAAAATGTCAGCCCCCTGGGGGGGAAATTTTTTTTTTCTTGATACTAAATCTTGTTCTGAGAATTGTATATTGCAGAATACACAGCCTTGGTGTATCTACTCATCAAGCATACTGAGCAGACCTGCCCAAACCTCCGATGTCCTGGAATTCCATCTGGATTCAGTGAAGACACAGCATCAGAGGCTTATCAACTTACTTTTCCCCCCACCCCTCTTCTAATATCTCAACGCCCATAATCAGCTTGAAGAAGTTAAAGAAGAGTCAGCGCCCCTATTCCCTGGGCTTGGGGACTAATGTGGTTAATAATGGTCTGTCTTTCTAGGGAAAAGTAGTAGTTTTGTTGGAACAGGGAGGATTAGCTAGGACTTATTGCATAGCCATAACCTATTGGTAGAAATCTGTATAATTATTATCAAGATGAAGTTATAATTTCTTAAATGGTACAAAATTTACTTTGATTTCAAATTTAAGGTTTTCATTGGTACGAGCTTCTTATTGATATAAAAGTGAAATGAATATTTATACTCTCATGGGCATTGTGCCTGTATAACACATTTAGGAATACAAGGCCTAGACCCAGTCCTTCTTTAACTTTTTTAACTGATTTGGGACAGTTAACCTATGAGTTAAGAGACTATAGCAAATTTATAGCTTTGAGTTTATTGTTAGGAGGTTTCCCATATTTTATTTAGAAATAGCTGAGAGGAGTGAACAGACAACAGTCCAGGTGAACTTACATGGATAGTTGGTTTTCAAAACGTCAGAAGTCCATAGAACTGATGCTACAAAGATTTATGTATTAATGTCCATTCTGATTAGAGACCTGTCTGCTCCTGACAGCTTCCTGTTGTAGATTCTAAGAAGAAATTGAGCATCCTTGGAGTTATGCCAGTTGTGTGGTGACAGCCACTAGGCAAGAATTGCCTCTTTCCATCTACAGAAAAATTACTGTCCAGAAGAGGAAACACATGCAGAATAGTCGACTGATTATATCTGCCTAGACAGAGTAATCAGCCCTTAATAATCCTGCATCACTAAGGCCTGTCAGATGACTCTGGGCCAGAAGGCTGAAGATTTGATGCTTGAACGTTCGGTAGTATAGGGGCTTTTCAGGTGTTCAGCGGTCTCTATAAATTGGCTAAGTTTTAGAAGCTACATTTAGTGCTTCCCATAACTTCAGTTAACTCAGTCATTCTGGATTTCTGACGGGGTTGAAGACCTATAGTCTCATAGCCAATCCTGGCTATTTACTTTGAGAGAAAAGATCTGAGTAGATGGTTTTCAGCTGACATTCATTCTAAAGCCAAAAAAAAAAAAAAAAAAGCCCAGGATCAAAAGTAAGTGTTTTAGTTAGAAGAGATGACAGAGGTTCTGGTTAGTCAACAAAATGATGAACTGGGTATTAGGACTATCTTGTACCTCACTGGTACAATTAGGAATAAGTATGCTCTAACTGTATTTTGAGAGAAAAGTTTTACTTTAACAGGAAGAGTGATATGTAGGAGGAGCTAAGTGGGAAGGAGTATTGAGAGGAAGAAATGGAGTAAGGAGAGAAGATGAAGGAGAGGAGAAGCTAGGTGATGAGAGAGAGAAAGAGAGAGGGGGCATGGAGGCAGATGCTCACAGATCTCCACCAGTCAAAGATAGTTTTTATATCTAGGTTGGGTATTGGGTTACGCTTCTGATTGAGCATTACCAAACTTATAAATCCTTTGATTAACATTTTAAAAAAATTGTATAAAAGCAAAAGGGAAAGGGGGGGCATGGGACAGGGGTTTTCTAGGGAGGGGAAATGGGGAAAGTGGATGGCATCTTAAATGTAAATAAAATAAAATTTTAAAAAAGGAAAAAAAAAAGACAAGAGTCTGGTATGGCTGTCCTCTGAGAGGCTTTGCCAGAGCCTGACCAATATAGATGCAGATATTCCCAGCCAACCATCAGACTGAGCATGAGAACCCCAATAAAGGAGTTAAGGGAAGGACTGAAGGAGATGAAGAGAATTGCAACCCCATAGGAAGAACAACAATATCAACCAACCAGACTACCCCCAAGTTCCCAGAGACTAAAACACCAACCAAAGAGTACACGTGGAGGGATCCATGGCTTCAGCTGCTTATGTACCAAAGGATTGCCTTATCTGGCATCTATGGGAGGGGAGGCCCTTTGTCCTGTGAAGGTTCAATGCCCCAGCATAGGGAAATGCTAGGGCAGTGAGGGAGAGTGGGTGGCTGGGTGGGGAGCACACTCATAGAAGCAAAGGGGAGGGGGGATGTGATGAGGGTTTTGCAGAGGGGAAATCATGAAGGATTTTTAATGTAAATAAATAAAATAGCCAATAAAAGAAACCCAGAATGAGCAAAATCAGTGACGATGATGCAACTCAGGAATATGGGAAAACAAGAATAAGCCAAACCCAAGACCAGTAGATAAGAAGAAATAATAAAATCAGAGCAGAAATTGGTAAAATTGTAACAAAGAAAATAATTAACAACCAATTATTTGAGAAGATAAACAATATAGATGGCCCTAGGTCAATTAACCAAAAAGAAGAAAGAAATAGTCAAAATTAACAAAATCAAAGATGACAGGGAAACATTTCAACAGACACAAAAGAAATTCAGGGTATTATAGCTAAATGCCATTTTTAAAATACTGTACTCTATTGAGTTAGAAAATAAAAAGAGGAGAGAAGAATGTCTAGATTTATTTAAATGGCCAAAGTAAAATCAAGAAGCGATCAACAACTTAAACATATCCATAACAAATACAGAGATTGAAACAATAATAAAAAGCCTTCCAACTAAAGAAGCCCAGACCCAGATGAATTCACATCAGAATTCTAGTAAAATTGAATTTATAGAACAAAGAAGATATATAGCCTTCTTATATTTGTATAAAAATAGAAACAAAATATCAAACATAGATAAAGACACAACAAAAGAATAGGCCAATGTTCCTCATTGTAAAATAATCTTCAATGAAATTCTCGAAAACTAATATGGGCACATTAAAAAAATAAAAGACCATCCATCACAATCAATTTGGCTTTATCTCAGCAATTCAACATATATAACTCAATAAATGTAATAAATCATATAAATTGACTTCAAGATAAAAATTACATGGTCATCTTAATAGATGCAGAAGAGACCTTAATGACAAAACCCAACACTGCTTCATGAAAAAGCCCCAGGAAGCATAGGGATGAACAGAACACATTTCAACATAATAAAAGCTATATACGACAAACCCACAGACAACATTATACTAAATTTTAAAGAGAAAAAAAAACTTTAAGAAATATCATTAATTCAGGAACTAGACATGGCTGTCTACTATCTCCATTCTGTTTCAATATAGTATTTGAATCACTGGTAAGAATAATAAGAAAAAATAAGGAAGGTGAAAATAGGAAAGGAAAGACAACTTCCTAAAAAATAGAAATAATTATCAAATAGTAGGTAAAGTGAAATGCATGACATTTCCATTTAATAGTCTAAGCATGCCAATTAAAATGCAAAGATTGATAAGATCCAGATTCTTATATAGAAACAATTTTTAATACTTTACTTAGATAGTTGGCATGACTTTTTAATTTATTAATTCAGATATTTTATTTTGGAGAATATTTCTTAAAATATATTTTCAACCTTTTATGTTTGGCTCAAGTAAAATATTTGTGAGTAATTAGAATCATTTTCATCTCTTTCTCTTTAATCTCGTATTATATGCTATGGCTACTGTGATGAATTACTACAAATTCTGTTCCTAAAAACCCCAAGCATTTATTCTCTAGAGGACAGAGATTTAAAATCATTTCACTGAGCCCTGCCCAAAGACTGTGGGTCTATCATCTTTCCAGGGGCACTAGGGAATGCCCATCTTCTTGTTCTGCTAACTCCTAAAACTTGCATTCTTTTTCTTACCAAGTCCTTAGTTCTTTCTTCCACAGACAACACCATATGACTTTCAAATCTGTCTCTCCATTTACTTCCATAGGAAAAGAAATCTCTCTGCCATCTTTTTTATCAGGAACTAATTATTTTGCATTTGTGAACTACCAGCATATCTAAGGTGAGCTTCTACCTAAAGATTTTTTTAATTTTTATTGGTTATTTTATTTATTTACATTTCAAATGTTGTTCCCCTTAAGAGTCTCCCCTCCACAAATCTCTATCCCATCCTCCCTCCACTTTGCCTCTATGAGAATACTCCCCCACCCACACACCCACTCCTGCCTCATCACTCTGGCATCTTCCTATGCTAGGGCATCAAGCCTTCACAGGACCAAGGATCACCCTAGCTCTCTAGTATTTATTTTTTCTTTAACATACATTGTTATATCTATATTTTACCTGATATAATATTGCATCTTACAAACACAATGTTGTTTGAAGAGTTAAATTAGATAATGTCATACACTAGAATGGTACTAGTCACAATGCAGTGATGCAACCAAGACATGGGTTTTTTCATTATACCCTTTATTATTAGCTGGTTTATTTGTTTGTTTTTTCATGCACTGGAAATTTATTTCCAGCAATACTATGAAGCCTCCCCTCTTCTTGATGCCAGATTAGGCAATCATCTACTACATATGTAACTGGAGCCATGGACCCACCCATATATACTTTTTGATTGGTGGTTTAGTCCTTGGTAGCTCTGAGGGTGTACAGTTAGTTGATATTGTTCTTCTTCATATGGGGTTGCAATCCCCTTGCACTCCTTCAGTCCTTCTCCTAACTCTTCCATTGAAGTCCCCAGGCTTAGTCCTATGGTTAGCTGTGCGTATCTGCATCTGTATTGGTCAGGTACTGGCAGAAAGAACCTCTCAGAGGACAGTTATGTCAGGCTCCTGTCCACAAGCACTTCTTAGCATCAGCAATAGTGATGGGGTTTAGTGTCCATATGTAGGATGAATCCCAAGGTGGTGAGGTCTCTGGGTGGCCTTTCCTTCAATCTCTGCTAAATTTTTTTGTCCCTGCACTTCTTTTAGATAATTCTGGGTTAAAAACTTTGAGATGGGTGGGTGGTCCCATCCCTCAAATAAGAGTCATAACTACCTATATACTGGAGGTAGCCTCTACATGTTCTTTCTTCGCTTTGTTGGGTATTCCGACTAATGTCATCCCCATTGGGTCCTGGGAACCTCTCACTCACTTCCCCCATGTCTGGGACCTTCTAGTGCCTTTCTATTCCCTACACCCCACCCCCACTGCTACATATTATTTTTCCTTTTCCTGACCCTCTGGGCTTCTTTCCTGTCTCTTACTATACCTGATCCTGCCCCTTCTTTTTTTTCTTCCCCCCTTCTCTCTCTCTCTCTCTCTCTCTCTCTCTCTCTCTCTCTCTCTCTCTCCCTCCCTCCCTCCCTCCTTCCCATGATTATTTTGTTCTCCTTTTTAAGTAAGATTGAAGTATCCAGATTTTGATCTTCTTTCTTGTTAAGCTTCATGTGGTTTGTGAGTTATATGGTGGGTATTCTGAGATTTGGGGATAATATCCACTTATCAGTGAGTATATATCATGTGTGTCCTTTTGTGTCTGGGTTACCTTCTCACTTAGGATGATATTTTCTAGTTCCATCCATTTGCCTACAAATTTCATAAAGTCATTGTTTTTAATAGCTGAGTAGTATTCTTTGTGTAAATGTACCACATCTTCTGTATCCATTCTTCTGTTGAGGAACATCTGGGTTGTTTCCAGCTTCTGGCTATTATAAATCAGGCTGCTATGAACATAGTGGAGCACTTCTGCAAAGTCGCTCCTGTCATGTAACTTCAGGCTTCAAAAGTTAGTTAGGCTCTGAATATCTTTTTGCCATCATTCAACTGCTTATTAATTACTTGTTTTTTTGTTTTGTTTTGTCTTTCCATTTTGCTTGCTTCTCCAAATATTACTTTGTGCTATTCCAAGGAAAATTCTGTTTTACTGCTGAATTTCTTTACAGTATCTGAACCTAAATCTGTTATTTACTGATTTGAAACCTTTAAAACTCTTAGAGTATGTATGTGTTTCAAATCTTTGGGATCCCTAATGCCATTAAGTATCAGATTCTTACTTAACTTTATTTGAAGTTAGATAATATGTAGTGATTCATTTCTGACACAAAGACACAGACAGACACACACACAGAGAGAGAGAGAGAGAGAGAGAGAGAGAGAGAGAGAGGGAGAGGGAGAGGGAGAGAGAGAGAGAGAGAGAGAGAGAGAGAGAGAGAGAGAGGATCACTTACCACAGGGAAGGTTAACATAATGGTAAGCTTTCTCTAAGGTGACTCAAAGAATACTTGAATAGTCAGAAAAAGTTCCCTTGGTGGAAAGAAAGCAAAACCTGCCACCCCTAGCCAAACTAACTAAAGGGCCCAGCAGCAGTATCCAAATTAACAAAATCAGAAATGAATAGGGAAACATAACAAAAGAAATGAAGGAAATTCAAAAATAATCATATCCTACTAAAAAGGCCTATACTCAACAAAACTGAAAACTCTAAATGAAATGGATGGTTGTCTAGACAGATACCAAATACCAAAGTTAAATCAAGAGCAGGTTAACTATCTAAATAGGCCCAATATCCCATAAGGAAGTACAAGAAGTCATTAAAAACCTCCCAAGCAAAAAAAAAAAAAAAAAAAAATCCCAGGGCCAGATGATTTAGTGCAGAATTCTATCAGACCTTCAAAGAAGACCTGATATCAGCATTCCTCAAACTATTCCATAAAATAGAAACAGAAGGAACACTACCTAATTCATTCTATGAAGCCACAATTACGCTGATACCTAAACCACACAAGGACACAACTAAAAAAAAAAAAAAAGAGAGAGAACTTCAGACCAATCTCACTTATGAATATCAATGCAAAAACACTCAATAAAATTCTTGCAAACCAAATCCAAGAACCCATGAAAACGATCATTCACCATGATCAAATAGGCTTCATCCCAGGGAAAGTTGGTTCAATATACAAAAATTGATTAATGTAATTCACTATATAAACAAATTCAAAGGAAAAATATCACAGAATCATCTCCTTAGATGCCAAAAAAGCATTTAACAAAATACAACACTCCTTCATGTTAAAAGTATTGGGGAGATCAGGAATTCAAGGCCAATACCTCAATATAATAAAAGCAATATACAGCATACCAACAGTCAATATCATATTAAATGGAGAGATATTTGAAGCAATCCCACTAAAATCAGGGACAAAGAAGTTGGAGAGATTGGTCAGTGATTAAGAGTACCGATTGTTCTTCTAGAGGTCTTGAGTTCAATTCCCAGCAAACACATGGCAGCTCAACAACCATCTGTAATAGTGTGTCTGAAGAGAGCAATGGTGGTGTACTCATGTGCATTAAATAAATAAATAAATAAATAAATAAATAAATAAATCACTCTCTCTATATTTATTCAATATAATACTAGAAGATCTAAGTAGAGCAGTAAGACAACGAAAGTAGATCAAGAAGACACAAATTGGCATAGAAGTCAAGGTATCACTATTTGTAGATGATATGATAGTATACATAAATGACCCCAAAAACTCTACCAGAGAACTTCTCTAGCTGATAAACAACTTCAGCAAAGTGGCTAGATATAAAATTAACTCAAATAAATTAGTAGCTTTCATTTATAGAAATGATAAACAGGCTGAAAAAGAAATTAAGAAAATAACCCCCTTCACAATAGAGACAAATAATATAAAATATCTTGGGGTAACTCTAACCAAACAAGTGAAAGATCTGTATGAAAACAACCTGAAGTCTCCCAAGAAAGAAATCAAAAAAAAAAAAAAATCTCAAAAAATGGGGATATCTCCCATGCTTGGCATGGAATTGGCAGAATTAACAGTAAAAATGGCCATCCTACCAAAGGCAATCTACAAATTCAATGCAATTGCCATCAAAATCCCAACAAAATTCTTCAAAGACATGGAAAGAGCAATTCTCAAATTCATCTGGAAAGGCAAAAAAACCCAGAATAACAAAAACAATGCTTGACAATAAAAGAATGTCTGGGGAGAGACACCATTCCTGACCTCAAGCTTTACTGCAGAGTAACAGTGATAAAAACTACATGGTATTGGTACAAAGACAGACACATTGATCAATGGAATAGAATTGAAGACCCAGAAATAAAACCACACACTTACGGGCACTTGATCTTTGACAAAGAAGCCAAACATATACAACGCAAAAACAGAAAGCATCTTCAACAAATGGTGCTGGTCTAACTGGCTGTAAATATGTAGAAAAATGAAAATAGACCCATATTCGTCACCTTGCACAAAGCTCAGGTCCAAGTAGATCAAGGACCTCAACATAAAACCTGATACACTGAATCTAATAGAAAAGAAAGTGGGAAAGAGCCTTGAACTCATTGGCACAGGGATAAATTTCCTAAACAGAACTCTAATAGCTCATGCTATAAGATAAAGAATTGATAAATGGAACCTCATGAAACTGGAAAGCTTCTATAAGGCAAAAGACATAGCCAATAAGACAAACCAGCAACCTACAGATTGGGGAAAAAATCTTCACTAACTCCACATCTGATAGAGAGCTAATATCCAAAATACATAAAGAACTCAAGAAGCTAATCACCAAAAAAACAAACAACCCAATCAAATAATTGGGAATAAAACTAAACTAAGAATTCATAACAGAGGAATCTTGAATGGCTGAGAAACACCTAAAGAAACGTTTAAAGTCCTTAGTGATCAGAGAAATGCAAATCAAAACAACCCTGAGATTTCACCTTACACTAATCAAAATGGTTAAGATCAAAAACTCAGGACGTGCAGAAAGAGGAACATTCCTCCATTGCTGGTGGGATTGCAAACTGGTACAACCACTCTGGAAATTAATCTGGACGTTTCTCAGAAAATTAGAAATAGATCTACCTGAAGATCCAGCAATATCTCTCTTGAGAATATACTCAAAAGATGCCCCACTATGCCACAGGGGCACTTGTTCCACTGTGTTCATAGTGGCCTTGTTTATGATAGCCAGAAGCTGGAAACAACCCAGATGTCCCATGACAGAAGAATGGATAATACAGGAAATGTGGTTCGTTTACACAATGGAAAATTCCATATCACTCTTCTATTCTATGAGCACCTTCTTCAAAGTGTAGATATTTTTATAATTGTTTCACCTGCAGCATTGTAAGATTTATCTATAACATTTTTTTAAATACAAATGTATTCTAATGGATATATATGCTGGAATATCATCAGCTTTCATTTTCAAAAGCATTTGCAAGATAATTATCACCTTTAATAAATGTACAATTGATCAGCCAGAGACCATCTTTCTTCCAGTCTGCAACTATTCCTAGGGCAGATTGTGCATGTCTGCATGTCTCTCAAGAGACTCGAGTGAGACACCCACCCCAATACCTGACCCTGCTGAGACCACGTGGAGCCCAGCAGATGCAGGACCTATCCACTCTTCCAGAGTCACATCTTCTAGTCTCCAATTTTGTCCCTCTCACACAACTCACAGCCTGTCTATCTCCCAGGAGGTCTACCATAACCAGGGACACAGTCTGCCTGTCTCACAGGAGGTCTGCTATAACCAAGGACAAAGGAGGCTCCCCATAACCAGAGCCAGCACTGCCTGTCTCCCAGGAGAACTGCTATAACCCATGTCACAGAGCTCTACCTGCCTCCAAGGAGTGACAAGATCCAGGCAGAGACACCCAGGCCAGTTATCACCAGAGATACCCAGATGGTGAAAGACAAGTTCAAGAACATAAGCAACAGAAGCCAATGTATTTTGGCACTACCAAAACCCATTTCTTCCACCACAGCAAGCCCTGGATATGTTAACATACCCATCTCATAAAGATGATAAAGGCCTTTAAAAAGCATATAAAAAAATTCCCTTAAAGAAATACAGGAAACACAGGCAAACAGGTAGAAGCCCTTAAAAGAGGAAAGAAATAAATCTCTTAAAGAAATATAGGAAAACAGAATCAACAGGTAAAAGAATTGAATAAAATGGTCCAAGATCTAAAAATTTAAATAGAAACAATAAAAGAAATGAAAAATGGAGGCAACCCTGGAGATGGAAAAATCTAGGAAAGAGATCAGGAGCTACAGATGCAAGCATCACCAATGGAATACTAGAGATAAAAGAGAATCTCAGGTGTAGAATATAACATAGTCTACATTGAAACATAGTCTACATTGAAACAGCCATCAAAGAAAATACAAAGTGCAAAAAGCTCCTAACCCAATACATCCAGGAAATTCAAGACTCAATGAAAAGATCAAACCTAAGAATAATAAGAATAAAAGAGGGTGAAGATTCCCAGTTCAAAGGGCCAGAAAATATCTTGAACAAAATCATTGAAGAAAACTTTCCTAACCTAAAAGAAGAAATTGCCATAAACATAGAAGCCTACAGAACATCAAATAGATTGGACCAAAAAAGAAAATCCTCCTGTCACATAATAATCAAAACACTAAATATATAGAGCAAAGATAGAATATTAAAAGATTCATGGGAAAGAGGCCAAGTAACATATAAAGGCAGACCTATCACACCAGATTTCTCTACAGAGAGTCTAAAAGCCAGATCCTGGAGAGATATTATGCATGCACTAACAGAATACAAATGCCAGCCCAGGCTACTATAGCCAGCAAAGCTACCAATCATTATAGATGGATAAATCAAGATATTCCATGACAAATCCAAATTTAAACAATTTCTTTCTACTAATCCATCCCTACAGAAGATTCTAGAAAGAAAATGCCAACATTAGGAGGATAACTATACCCAAGAAAACACAAAAAGTTAATCATCTCAATACAGACCTAAGAGAACCATATAAGCATAATATGACCTCCAACAACAAAAGTAACAGAAACCAACAATTATTGGTCTTTAAAATATCTCAACATCAATGGACTCAATTTTCCAATAAAAAGACACAGGATAACTGAATGGATATGTAAACAGGATCCAACATTTTGCTGCATACAAGAGACATACTTCAGTAACAAAGACAGATACTATCTTAGAGTAAAAGGCTGGAAATTTTTTTCTAAGTACATAATCCCAAGAAACAAGCTGGAGTTGCCATTCTGATATCTAATAAAATAGACTCAAACTCAAAACATATCAAAAGAATACTAATAAAAGGAAAAATCCACCAAGATGTAGTTTCAATTCTGAACATCTATGCCCCAAATGCAAGGGCACCCACATTCATAAAAGAAACTTTACTAAAGCTCAAAACATAAATTAAACCTTACACATTAATAGGGGGAGACTTCAACACCCCACTCTCACCAATGGACAGGTCACTGAAACAGAAACTAAACAGACACACTGAAACTAACAGAAGTTATGAACCAAATGGAGTTAACAGATATCTACAGAACATTTTACCTCAAAACAAAAGAATATAACTTCTTCTCAGCACCTTATGCTACCTTCTCCAAAACTGACAATATAATTGCATACAAAACAAGCCTCAACAGATACAAGAAGATTGAAATAATCTTATGCATTCCATCAGATCACCATAGACTAAGGCTAGTCTTAAATAACAATAAAAACAACAGAAACTCCACATAATCATGTAAACTGAATAACTCTCTATTCAATTGTAACTTACTTGGTCAGGAAAGAAATAAGGAAAGAGCCGGGCGGTGGTGGCGCACGCCTTTAATCCCAGCACTTGGGAGGCAGAGGCAGGCGGATTTCTGAGTTCGAGGCCAGCCTGGTCTACAGAGTGAGTTCCAGGACAGCCAGGGCTACACAGAGAAACCCTGTATCTAAAAAAAACAAAAAAAAAAAAAAAAAAAAAAAAGGAAAGAAATTAAAGAAGTTCTAGAATTTCATGAAAATGAAGGCACAGCATACCCAAACTTAAGGAACACAATGAAAGCAGTGCTATGAGAAAAATTCATAGCACTAAGTGCCCTTGTAAAAAAAAAAAAAATAAAATAAAACTTGGAGATATTCTACAGTAGCAACTTAGCTGTATACCTGAAAGCTTTATAACAAAAAGAAGCAAAAACATAAAAGAGGAGTAGAAGGCAGGAAATAATCAAACTCAGACTGAAATCAACCAAATAGAAACAAGAGAACAATACAACGAATCAACAAAATCAAGGGCTGGTTCTTTGAGAAAATCAAGAAGATAGATAAACTCTTAACCAAACAAACTAAAGGGCCCATAGACAGTATCCAAATTAACAAAATCAATGAAAAAGAGACATAACAACAGAAACTGCGATTTAAAAAATCATCAAATCTTATTATAGGAGCCTAAATCTACATGAAATGGATGGTTTTCTAGACAGATACCATGTACCAAAGTTAAATCAATATCAGATAACTCTGTAAACAGTCCCATAACCCTGAGGGAAATGGAAGCAGTCCATAAAAGTCTTTTTTAAAGCCCATGGCCAGATAGTTTCAATGCAAAAATACTATCAGACCTTCAAAGAAGACCTAATACCAATACTCCTCAAGCAATTCCACAAAATAGAAACAGAAAGAATACTACCTAATTCTATGAAGTCACAGTTACTCTGATATCTAAACCACATGAAGTCCCAACAAAGAAAAAGAACTTCAGACCAAATTTCCCTTATGATAATTGATGCAAAAATACTCAACAATATTCTTGCAATACTCAATAATATTCTTGCAAACTGAATCCAATAATATATCAAAGACATCATCTATCATGGATCAAGTAGACTTCATCCCAGGGTTGCAGATATAGTTCAATGTATGGAAATCCATCAACTTAATACATGATATAAACTCAAAGAAAAAATTACACAATCTTCTCATTAGATGCTAAAAAAGCCTTTGACAAAATAAAGCACTCTTTCGTGTTAATTCTTAATATGTATCAACATGTACATATTTTAAATTTCAAATTGTACAAAATACAACATATAAGCTTTTGTGTGTTATTATTCCAAGGTAGCATCCAACATAATTTGTTGTCTTAACTCAGTATATTACATTTCTGTGTTGCTATTCTAATTTCTCAAGCGTTTTCTGGATTTTTCTCATCTGGAACTACCTTTTTTATTGTAGCTGTAGGTTCCAGATTGTAGTCTTCTGAAGATCCCACCAGCCCAGTGTGTTCAGTCCCTCTGCAATGTCTAGGAGGTGCCTGAAGGATCCAGTTCACTCTCTTTAAAAGAAACCATTTTCAGCCTGGGCTAGGAAACTGCTCCAGAAGGTGTTTGTTCTGTCTTTCCACCCAGCTTTATCTCGTGCTGTAAGCCCTTATGGTGGACTCTGTAACTGTGGGTTTTTCCACTTGTGCTCCAATTCCTGAATGCTGACACAGAGGCTCATTATTTTTTTAAAAATGCCTAGGCCATAAGCTAGAATTGTTCTCAGTAGGTTGTAACTTACTTAACTCATTTGTACTATTCAATGTCTGCCACATGGCTAGTTACTTCTCAGTTTTAGACCTCTGACTTCCTCTGAGTTTGGGTGGTGAATGTCCCAAGTCTAACTCTTGCCCAGAGTTCTTACCTCTTCCTGGAACTTCTGCCTATTTCTCCCTCCCCTGCTATAGGCCATTGATAGATGATGCTTTTACACAGTGCACAAAAGATTATCCTTACACATGTCAGAATTGGAGATGGAAAGAATATAAGAGCCAGAAGATGAGAAATTATCTGAAATATTATCTTCTGGAGATAATATGGCTATTACATTCATGATCTCATACTGCCATAGTTACTTTCACAAGTCATAAACAAGGCTGGATTCATCAACATTCCATAATGGACATAAGAGGTTCATGAAGACTCATTTCCCACTAAAGAGCTATTAGCAATTAATGAGTATTGGGAAAGAGAGGAATATTTATTCTATAGTATAATCATTGGCAACTATTCCATGCTTCTATAAACAACCCTAAACCCATATTCATGCAAGCAACCATATCTCTCTCTCTTTCTCTCTCTCTCTCTCTCTCTCTCTCTCTCTCTCTCTCTCTCTCTCTCTCTCTCTCTCTCTCACACACACACACACACACACACAGACTTCTCACACACATATACATTTACACAATGCATATACACATACACCATACACACACACACACACAAACTCACATGTACATATGTTGTGGTTTGAATATGCTTAGCCCATGGGAAGTGGCACTATTTGAAGGTGTGGCCTTGTTGGAGGAAATGTTTCACTGTGTAGGCAGGCTTTTGAGGTCTCCTAGTGCTCAAGCTTCACCCAGTGGAAGAGAAACTCTTTTAGCTACTTGCAGGAAAGAGTTTCCTCTTGGCTGCTGTTGGATAAAGATGTTGCATCAAGTCTGACTGCATGCTGCCATGCTTCCAACCATGATGATGATGGACTGAACTTCTGAAACTGTAAGCCATCCCGAATTAAATGTTTGCTTTATAAGAGTTACCTTGGTCATGTTGTCCCTTTACATCAATAAAACCCAAACTAAGACAACAGGCAGACAAAGAACAGAACACTTACCAAACAAAGATGAGGCCATATATCAATACCAACAAATACTTTAACAGCATAACTCCAGATATCTAGATGCTAGTATACACACACACACACACACACACACACACACACACACACACACACAAACATGAAGAGCTAAGATAATATATTTCCATCAGAAGTCTGTATTCCTATTACAGTATACTCTGAGAAATGTCCCAAGATCAGGTTGCAGTCTGGACATAGGCATTGTATTAACCAATGTGCTGTAAAGAATGATTTCCAATAATCTCTGATTCATTAATAAAAAGGCTAGAGCCAGTTACTGGGAAGGAGATAAAGAAAGGCAGGACTTAAAATCAAGTAGAGGGTCTCAGGTAGGGACCACTAGGAGAAGGAGGAAGAAGAGAAAAAAGGAGGTAGTCAATAGGTGGGATATACCAGGATCACATGGCCAAGAGATGGTCACCATGAGGACAGATAACTATAACAGAAGCTGCCCAGGAATGCTAATTTGGTAAGTTGTTGGGGACAGCTCTGCCCCACGTTGGGGGCCAAAAATGTTGCAGCCCGAGCTGCCCTACGTTTGGGGGCCAAAATGTCACGGGCCACTCTGTCAGTGTTGGAACTTGCACTGACAAAAGACTTGGGGGCTAAGTTGTTAGAGCCTGCACTGCCCCAAGCTGCTCCAGTCCGCAGGTCAGGGTTCAGCAAGAGAGAGAGTGAGGATGGACTGGAAGAATGGAAACCAGACAGAGTGTAATTCAATCCCATTTATTCTTCAGTCTCTCTTCCTAGTCCAAGTCCCAAGTCTTGAGTTCCTAGTCCCTAGTTCCTCCAAGTTCCAAGTTCCAAGTGCTAAGTGCCTAATGCCTACTAATAATTCTTCTAAGTTCTCTAGTCCAAGTGTCTTCTTCCTTAATGCCTAATTCCTACTCCAAATTGTACTCTAAGTTGTACTCTCTAACCTAATTCCTAGTTCCAAGTTGTACTGAACTCTTCTGTCTGCCTCTTGCCTTTTATATGTCTCACTTCTAAGCCATGTCTCTAAGTCATGCCCTTAGTCCTTGTCTCTAAATCTGATCTTTAAGTCACACCCTTAAGTCTGGCTTTAAATCACTGTTTTAAGTCTCACACACCCAAGGGAAGATCCTGGATATCTAAAGCAAGATGTTATCAGAGTGTGCTCAGCTGTTATAGGCTATTGTAATCAAATCTCTTATCAGGGTATATGGCTCAAGATGGCTGCAAGGATGATATCTGCCTTCTGTTCACTCCCCACAGTAAGTAATGGGCATTCATGTGGTTTTTAACATTGTTGAAGGATTAGTATAGCTCAGAACCTGCCCAGCATAGTGCCAACAGCTTATTAGCAATGTTTCTGTGTCATTTTCTTTGAAGCAAAATGGGATATAACAACCTCCAACAGTTATAGCTATAATTTCCACTCCTCTCTGAAAAATTTACTTGTAGTATAATATGATTGATGATTTTCCCAGGGCAATGGAATTTAGACAAATTAATGATTCAACTCAACTTTCTGAGAATAGTTTAAAAATACAAGTGGCTAGTTTTTCTAATGAGAGATATAGAAAAGATAGCAATAAGACTAGAAAATACCTTTTTCCATATGGTTGTGAGACTTACTAGAGATAGAAAATAAGAACAGGAAAGTTTATGGCACTGTAAGCCCATGAGTCTGGCCTGTGGAAGAAAGACCCATGATTAAAGGAAGCAATCACGTTCCTGTAACTATGGTTAGTTTTGGGCTTCCTGGATATGTTGCTTACGGATCTAATTACAGATCTAAGTTTTGATGGCATCTTGAGAAGAGAGAGTTGTGAAAGAAAAGTAAATAACCCTATTGTGAGTGAAAGAAATGGAAATAGACAGTTAACTAGGCCAGCTGGTTATGTAGAACAAAAACAAAAGTCTGCCACACTATAAGGACAAACTGTTGTCAGCCAGTACAAGAAAACTGGCTGAAATATTCTTTGCTTACATAAATTTTGTTAATCAATAATAAAAAAGCTATTGCTTTGGAGTAAAGACATAATTATGGGAGGAAAATGTGGTGCAAAATTTGGTAATATCCACTGGCCAATGGAAGTTTTCAAAGATGCTTGTTATACACAAACACTCAGATTGGTTTTACAGGTTGATGCACACTTGATTTAATCCAGGAATTTATCATCATGTATAAACATCCTAGCTTTCTGGATTGGCCTATGCCTTGTAATAAGATTGAGGGACTGTAGATGCTTCTGCTAACAAGACAAAATTAAGGGTGGAGCATAAACTCCAGAGTGCAATACAATATATTAATTCTGGAGTATAGCCTTGGGCAAAAGGTTAAATGACCAACATGTCTACATGGAGCTGAATAGCGTCTGGCTCAAGGATTAAGAAAGCAAAGGGATCAAACACAGTGTAACCACAGCCTTTTTCCCCAATTTAACTACTTATCAAAATGAGGACTTTAATAAGGCCAGCATTACCCCATTCTCTCAATACCCTCAGGTTAAGGAAGTGTTAGTTTTTACACTTCCTTAAGAGTAAGCACATTCTGGTACAGAAAGTTATGTCTGTCATAGTCCCTATAGTTTCGCATTGTTAAAAAGGATACCAGTATATAAAAGGGGGCAATATATTTTAGAAAAAAAAACAGGCTATAAGATTCTTCAAAGTAACTTAGGCATATATATTCATAATTGACACGTCAGTTGCATTATCTACAGCTACTACTAGGAGCCTAAAAATATATCCTGCAGTTGTGTGACCTCTGAAACACACTATTTTTAAGTTATTGAAGAGCAATTGATGCTTGAAGGTAGATTTAGGGTTTTCTTTAGTAACAATTCCTATTTGCCTTGTCATTTGTGTAGCATATATTAGTTATTTTTCTCATTACTGTAAGGAAACGCTTTTTAAAAAGGAAGAATGCTTTCTTGAGGCTAACAGTTTAGAAAGGTACAGTCCATAATGTTAAGGAAGACATAGCAGAGTTCATGGTAGAAAGAGCATGCATTTGGGACTATTGACATTTAGGGAGACCAAGAAAAGGAGAGTAGAGAATGCTTATGCTCAGTTTACCCTTTATGTTTTTCCACATTCAGGATGGAGTTTGTTAAATTAATCCCCTCTAGAAACACCATTATCTAGTGATAAATGTCCTAGTTAATTCAAACCACAGTCAAGTTTACTCTGAAGACTAACTAACATCTAGATCCAGTGTTAGCTAGTCTGGCCACAAGGAATTCCTAGTTGTTGAACATTCTAACCTTGAAGCATACTGTTCTACTTTTTATGACAAAATTTCTATAAGTATACTTTTAATGGATTATGGAGTAATGGAACAGAATTTTTTTCTTTTATTGGATATTTTTTATTTACATTTCAAATGATATCCCCTTTCCAAGTTTCCCCTCTGGAAAACTCCTATCCCATCCCCTCTCCCCCTGCTTCTATGAGGGTGTTCCCCCACCCACCCACCCACTCCTGCCTCCCCACCCTCAATTTCCCCTCTACTGGGGCATAGAGCCTTTACAGGACCAAGGGCCTCTCCTCCCTTTGATATCCAACAAGGCCACTCTTTATTACATATCCAGCTGAAGCCATGGTTCTCTCCATGTATACTCTGGTTGGTGGTTTAGTACCTGGGAGCTCTGTGGGGGTCTGGTTGATTGATATTGTTGTTCTTCCTAAGGGGTTGCAAACTCCTTCAGCTCCTTCAGTCCTTTCTCTAACTCCTTCATTGGAGACTCTGTGCTAAGTCCAATGGTTGGCTGTGAGCATCTGCCTCTGTATTTGTCAGGCTCCAGCAGAGCCTCTCAGGAGACAGCTATATCAGGCTCTTGTCAGCAAGCATTTCTTAGCATTCACAATAGTGTCTGGGTTTGGTGTCTGTATATGAGATGGATCGCCAGGTGGTATAGTCTCTGGATGGTCTTTCCTTCAGTCTCTGCTCCACACTTTGTCTCTGTATTTCATCCTGTGAGCATTTCATTCCTCTTTCTAAGAAGGATTGAAGTATCCACACTTTGGTCTTCCTACTTCTTGAACTTTATGTGGTCTGTGAATTGTATGTTGGGTATTCTAAGCTTTTGGGCTAATATCCACTTATCAGTGAGTACATACACACAGATGTCCTTTACAGAGGAATGGATACAGAAAATGTGGTACATTTACACAATGGAGTACTACTCAGCTATCAAAAACAATGACTTCATGAAATTTTTAGACAAATGGATGGAACTGGAAAAGAGTCCAGAATTTATTAAACATTTTTTTCTCCTTGCAGTGGTTCCTCCATATCCAACCTCCTCTTCACAGACTAATGTCATCTTTTTGAAAAATGTGGGACTCCAGAAACTATAACAGCTATAAATTCCAGTACCAAAAAGAATCACTTCCTTATCCTGAGGGTATAGAGAGAACAAGATTGTGCTGGACTCTTCTGTTTTTGTTTCTTTGTGTCTGTCTGTCTGTCTGTCTGTCTGTCTGCCTGCCTGCCTGTCTGCCTGCCTGCCTGCCTTCCATTTTTTTTTTCTTTTGAAAATAGACTCCATTCTCATACAGAACATTTCAGCCACAGTTTACCCCTCCTTAACTCTTTCCAGCTCCCCCTGACCTTTCCTCTCTTCCAGATCCACTCCTCCTCCATCTCCCTTCAGAAGAGAACAGGCCTCCAAGAGACAACAATCAAACACAATAAAACAAAATACAATAAGAAAAGACAAACGTCCACACACTGAAGCTGAACATGACAATCCAATAGAAGGGAAAGAGTCTTAAGAGGAAGAAATTCTCTTCCACATTCTCACCATTCTCATACTTAGGAGTCCACAAAAATAACAAGCTAAAAGCTACAACATATATTTATAGGATTTCATTCAGACTCATGCAGGCCCAGAATTTGCCACTTTAGTCTTTGAGTCCAAATGTACCATGCTTGTTTTCAACAGTCTATGACACCTGTACTATAAAAAAAAATTAGCATTTTATTTTTTGGAATAGATCAATTTCTGTGGAACCCCTCTTAATCTAATCGACTTATATCACCTTGATGGTCCTAAGGTTTAAAAAACATTCTGTTTGATATTCTATTAATCAAGTGACCAAGTATCTGAAAAAAAAATACAGAGGGAAAAAAACACATCTGAAATAGAGAAATCTGAACATATTATGGAGGGCTTCCCATTTGATCAGATTACCAGAGTCAACATACAATACTTATATACCATTCATTAGATCCCAAATGTAAACTCCAAATCTTGAAAAGAAAATCCATGCCTAATTCCTTACTAGTATAAAGATATTTGACTCCAGAGCTCTGGGTATCAAGTCACCATCAAATCAGAACCAAGTCCAGAAGACATTTTTCCTTTCAATCTGTACTTGCTGACCAAATATACTGACTAGTAGAAAATACAGGATTTATGAAGCCCTAATGTTATACAACTTGGGAGAGAAGAGTTCTTTAAAAACTATTATAAATTTTGTATATGAATCCAGATATAATGATGACTATCTAAAATAAAAAATAAATCCAACATGTTACCACTTTTATCAAGATCAAAAATATATAAAAACATATTTATTAATTAATCTTTATTAAATTATTTTGGTTACCAGATCTTCATTACTAGAAACATGCATAATTTTAGTACTGTTGCCATATTTATGACAACTTTATGAAGAACCATTTGAATTTTGTATTATTAAGATATTTTTCTACTTCTGATTCAACAGATATTTGGATTCATTTTCCACAAACTAGTTTCTGGCTATGTATGTTTCTAACTTTGTTCTCTTTGTCTTTAATATTACTAATTTTTAAAATATTTTCTCATGCAATATATATTGATCATAGTTATTCCTTCCCCAGATCTTCCACATGTTTTCAACCCTACACAGTTTTTCTCTCTTTTTTAAAAACAAAAGAAAGAAACAGAACAAAAGAGAAAGAAAAAGTACAAAACACACACACATATAAACAAAACACAAAGCCATAAGACATAATATACAAGCAAAAGAACAGTATAATTTTTAAAAATGTCTAAACAAAGGAATACAAAACAGAAAAATCTACAGAAATAAAATATCATAGAAATGATCTTGTGTATATATGGTTTATATACACATGTTCAATAACATATATATATGTTATTATATATATATATATTAAGCTTATTGTACTAAATTAAGCTTATTGCAAACCAATTTCGTACATAAGCTACATCCCTTAACTATTCACAATTACTACTTCTGACTCTACATAAAAAAAAAAAATAAGACTGAGGTAAAGATACAGTGGAGCATTAATTTCATCTTTAAAATATTTTGCCTTAAAGAATATGATAAGTGGGGCCTGAGTATTTTCAAACTATATTATATACATGTATTAAAATGTCACAATGAAACCTGTTTTTATTTTTTACAATTAATATGTTCTAATTAAAATTACAAATAAGTATATGAACATGTTTAGAGGACTTCTTTGGAGACTATAAATTAGCTCAAACAAGAGGGAAGCCCAAAAGCTATGCTTCCATTGATTCATTCTAAATCATTCATTCTATCATGATATGTACTTTCACTGGCAAGACCAGAAGTTAGCTTTACTGTAGTGGTTTAAATAAGAATGCCTCCCATATGGCCATATATTTAAATGTTTGGTTCCCTACTCTGTGGACTGTTTAGGAAGGATTAGACTTTATGGTCTTGTTGGGGGTGATATATCACTAGGAGTGATCTTTGAGGTTTGAGAAGCTCATGCCAGGCTGTCTCCCTCTCTCTGTCTTCTGCTTATGGATCAGATGTGAACTCTCAACTACTGCTCCAGCATTATGCTTGCTTGCCTGCCCCCCTGCTTTCCTGCTTCCATGTTCCCCATCATAATAGTCAGGAACTAAGCCAATGAAACTGTAAACATGCCCCCAATTAAATGCTTTCCTTTATAAGCTTCCTTGGTCATGTTGTTTTGTCGCCATAATAGAACAGTAATAAAAAAAAAAAATCTTAGCTTAAAAACCTAGTATAATGCCAGTTCATGAAAAAAAGAGGTCATGAATTTGAAAGAGATTAGGGAGGACTATAGAGGAGAGTATGAAAGAAGGACAGGGAAAAGGGAAATGGTATAACTATGCAGTAATATAAAAAGAAAGAAGAATGATAAAGAGAGAAAGACAGAGACACAGAGACACAGAGACACAGAGAGAGAATGTAAAAGCTGGGTGCTGCCTGAAGGTAATATGCACTGCAATCAAGGAGATAGCATACAACATCCAGGCTCTTAAGCTTTCTATATAACCTGGCTTAGTTAAGGTTTTACTGCTGTGAACAGATACCATGGCCAAGACAACTCTTATAAGGACAATATCTGGGACTGCCTTACAGGATCAGAGGTTCAGTCCATTATTGTCAAGGTGGGAGCATAACAGTGTCCAGGCAACCATGGTGCAGAAGGACCTGAGAGTTCTAAATCTTCATCTGAAGGCTGCTAGGAAAAGACTGTCTCCCAAGTAGTTAGGAGGGTCTCCTTGCCTATATCCACAGTGACACACTTCTTTCAATAAGGCCATACTTTCTAATAGTGCCAGTCCCTGGGCCAAGCATAATCAAACCACCACAGAACCCATAATGTATTTTAGTTGCCTTGTCTCCATTACAAGCCTGAAGACAATGATATATCACCAGGAAGGTATTAATAAATCAGTGTAATTTTTAAACTCAAGGACATGTTTTATACTAAATGTGTTGTTCCAAGGTTTGTGTGTTGAAATTGAATCCCCACAGTGACAATAGGGACTTCAGGAAGTAGTCACATGAGGTCACAGGGAGAAAAGTGCACTAAAAGGGGCCTCAACAAACACCAAATCATCTAGAGCTTTAATCTGAGACCTTCCAGTCTCAAGAACTATGAGAAAACAATGCTTGTTATATAAGCCACTTAGTCTATGCCATTTTCTTCTATCAGAACAAATGAACTAAGGCAGAGTAAGTTATATGTCTACAATTATGTTTACTAATGGTATCAGAATTATGATTAGACTAATGTTACTGGTCCTATTTATAAATAAAGGTTAGAAAATTTATTTGACTCTCTGCACTCTAAGCTTCTGATTCTTACAATGTTACCTCATCAGTTTCTAAACTAGAGAAAATTAAGTATATAACAATTTCAACCTTGCTATGCATGGATACTTAGGACACTATTATCCTTTGCTGGTGAGGAAAATCTTTCCCTGGTAACTTGTCTTATGTAACCTTCCTCTAATACTTGAAATATCTCAGCTATTATATAAGTAATTTTTTGTCAAACACTATAAAGTTCTAGCAATTTTTTGAACACAACCTTTGTAAAAGAGGTATGCCCTCTTTCTTCATTCAATTATTTTTTAAATGGGATAGGTTCATTTTATCTTTTTTTTCATGTTTGAGCTTTGTCCATATCAAGTAATCTTGCTAATATATGTAGAAATAGCTGTGGGATAATTACTTAGGCAAATCTACTTGAGAACTGCTTAAAGGTCCCAATGTTTCTAAGGAATCATAAAACATAACATCCGTTCCCTTTCTATGAACTTTATTCATTTAATTTGACAAATTAAGGCTCGCCCCTCCTGCAGTCTGAGGCCTGCGGGTAAGTGCACCCAGGAGCCCCCCAGACACATTCTGGGGGATCCATAGAACCCATAGCCAGCGCTAGCACGCCCCTTCCACCGCTCGCCCCTCCTGCAGTCTGAGGCCTGCGGGTAAGTGCACCCAGGAGCCCCCCAGACACATTCTGGGGGATCCATAGAACCCATAGCCAGCGCTAGCACGCCCCTTCCGCCGCTCGCCCCTCATGCAGTCTGAGGCCTGCGGGTAAGTGCACCCAGGAGCCCCCCAGACACATTCTGGGGGATCCATAGAACCCATAGCCAGCACTAGCACGCCCCTTTCGCCTCTCGCCCCTCCTGCAGTCTGAGGCCTGCGGGTAAGTGCACCCAGGAGCCCCCCAGACACATTCTGGGGGATATATAGAACCCATAGCCAGCACTAGCACGCTCCTTCGGCTGCTCAACCCCCCTCCGGTCTGAGGCCTGTAGGGTCTGAGTCCCAGACCAGACCCCTACCAGGTCTGCAGTTGTGTGGACCCCGGATTCCACCTGAGACATACTGGAAGGTCCGCTCAACCCAGAGCCACAGAGGAACAACTGAACTCAGAGTGTCAGACAACATACCCTGAGATATCCAAGAGGAGACATTGCACCCAGAACAGCAGACATTTAGCTGGACTGCTACCATGGAGGCACCATATCCTGAGGCATCCTAGAGATACCACTGTAATCAGGACAGCTGGAAAAAATCACAAAGACATCTGGACTCCTAGAAGACCAAACAAAAGCGAGACAACTGGAAAGACAGGCGTCAATCAGAGACAGAAGTACAGGTAGCACTAGAATTAACCAGATGGCAAAAGGCAGGCGCAAGAACGTAAGCAACAGAAACCAAAGTTACATGGCATCATCAGAACCCAGTTCCCCCATCATAGCAAGCCCTGAACACCCCATCACACCAGAAAAGCAGGATTCAGAATTTAAATCACTTCTCATGATGATGATAGAGGACTTTAAGAAAGACATAAATAACACTCTCAAAGAACAGATAGAAACCCTTAGAGAGGAAACACAAAAATCCCTTAAGGAATTACAAGAAAATGCAACCAAATGGGAGAAGGAATTAAACAAAACCATGCAGGATCTAAAAACGGAAGTAGAAACAATAAAGAAATCACAAAGGGAGAACACCCTGGAGATAGAAAACTTAAAAAAACGATCAGGAGTCATAGATACAAGTATTACCAACAGAATACAAGAGATGGAAGAGAGAATCTCATGTGCAGAAGATACCATGGAAAACATTGACACAACTGTCAAAGAAAATGCAAAATACAAAAAGCTACTAACCCAAAATATACAAGAAATCCAAGACACAATGAGAAGGCCAAACCTAAGGATAATAGGAATAGATGAGGGGGAAGACTCCCAACTTAAAGGACCAGTAAATATTCTCAACAAAATTATAGAGGAAAACTTCCCTAACCTAAAGAAAGAGCTGTCCATAAATATACAAGAAGCCTACAGAACTCCAAATAGTTTAGACCAGAAAAGAAATACTTCCCGCCACATAATAGTCAAAACATCAAATGTACAAAACAAAGAAAAAATACTAAAAGCAGTAAGGGAAAAAGGCAAAGTAACATATAAAGGCAGACCTATAAGAATTACACCAGACTTCTCACCAGAGACCATAAAAGCCAGAAGATCCTGGACTGATATCATACAGACCCTAAAAGAACATAAATGTCAGCCCAGACTACTATACCCAGCAAAACTGTCAATCATTATTGATGGAGAAACCAAAATATTCCATGACAAATCCAAATTTACACAGTATCTCAACACAAACCCAGCACTTCAAAGGATAATTGGTGGAAAACTCCATCACAAGGAGGGAAACTACAACCTGGAAAAAGCAGGAAAGTAATCTTCCAAAAACCGTAAAAGAAGGTAGCTACACAAACATATCTCCACTGCCAATAACAAAAATAACAGGAAACAACACTCATTTTTCCTTAATATCTCTTAATATCAATGGACTCAATTCTCCAGTAAAAAGACATAGACTATCAGACTGGATACGTAAACAGGACCCAACATTTTGCTGCATTCAGGAAACGCACCTCTGTGGAAAGGACAGACACTACCTCAGAGTAAAAGGTTGGAAAACAATCTACCAAGCAAATGGTCCCAAGAAACAAGCTGGAGTAGCGATTCTAATATCAAATAAAATCAGTTTTCAACCAGAAGTAATCAAAAAAGATAAAGAAGGACACTTCATATTCATCAAAGGAAAAATGTTCCAAGAGGAACTTGCAATTCTCAACATCTATGCCCCAAATGTAAGGGCACCCACATACATAAAAGACACTTTACTAAAACTTAAAGCATACATTGCACCCTACACAATAATAGTGGGAGATTTCAACACCCCACTCTCAGCTATGGACAGATCATGGAAACAGAAACTAAATCAAGGCACAATGAAACTAACAGAAGTTATGAACCAATTGGACTTAACTGACATCTATAGAACATTTCATCCTAAAACAAAAGAATACACCTTCTTCTCAGCACCTCATGGTACCTTCTCGAAAATAGACCATATAATTGGTCACAAAACAGGCCTCAACAGATACAAAAAGATTGAAATAATCCCCAGCACCTTATCAGACCACCATGGATTAAGACTTGTCTTTGACATGGACAAAAACATCAGAAAACCGACATACACTTGGCAACTGAACAATGCTCTACTCAACGATAACTTGGTCAAGGAAGAAATTAAGAAAGAAATTAAAGACTTTTTAGATTTAAATGGAAATGAGGACACATCATATCAAAACATGTGGGACTCATTGAAAGCAGTACTAAGAGGAAAAATCATAGCTCTAAGTGCTCACAAAAAGAAAGTGGAAAGAGCATACATCAACAACTTGACAGCAAACTTGAAAGCATTAGAACAAAAAGAAGCTAGTATACCCAAGAGGAGTAGACGGCAGGAAATAGTCAAACTCAGGGCTGAAATCAACCAAGTCGAAACAAAAAGAACTATACAAAATATCAACAAAACCAGGAGCTGGTTCTTTGAAAAAATCAACAAGATAGACAAACCCTTAGCCAGACTAACCAAAGGGCGCAGAGACAGCATTCAAATTAATAAAATCAGAACTGAAAAGGGAGACATAACAACAGAAACAGAGGAAATTAAAAAAATTATCAGATCCTACTACAAAGGCCTATACTCAACAAAATTGGAAAATCTGGAGGAAATGGACAATTTTCTAGATAGATACCAGGTACCAAAGTTAAACGAGGAGCAGATAAACCACCTAAACAGTCCCATAACGCCTAAAGAAATAGACAAAGTCATTAAAAATCTTCCCACCAAAAAATGTCCGGGGCCAGATGGTTTCAGTGCAGAATTCTTTCAGACCTTCAAGGAAGACCTAATACCAATCCTCTTCAAGTTATTCCATCGAATAGAAACAGAAGGAACACTACCCAATTCATTCTATGAAGCTACCATTACACTCATACCTAAACCACAGAAAGACCCAACAAAGAAAGAGAACTACAGACCAATCTCTCTTATGAATATTGATGCAAAAATACTCAATAAAATTCTCACAAACCGAATCCAACAACACATCAAAACAATTATCCATCAAGATCAAGTAGGCTTTATCCCAGGAATGCAGGGATGGTTCAATATTCGGAAATCCATCAATGTAATCCACTACATAAATAAACTCAAAGAGAAAAACCACATGGTCATATCACTAGATGCTGAGAAAGCATTTGACAAAATTCAACATCCCTTCATGTTAAAAGTCTTGGAAAGATCAGGAATACAAGGCCCATATCTAAACATAGTAAAAGCAATATACAGCAAGCCAGTAGCCAACATCAAACTAAATGGAGAGAAACTTGAAGCAATCCCACTAAGATCAGGGACTAGGCAAGGCTGCCCACTCTCACCTTATCTATTCAATATAGTACTGGAAGTCTTAGCTAGAGCAATTAGACAACAAAAGGAAGTCAAAGGGATACAGATAGGAAAGGAAGAAGTCAAAATTTCACTATTTGCAGATGATATGATAGTATATTTAAGTGAACCTAAAACTTCCACCAGAGAACTCCTAAACCTGATAAACAACTTTAGCAATGTGGCTGGATATAAAATCAACTGAAACAAATCAGTAGCCTTCCTCTACTCAAAGGATAAACAGGCAGAGAAAGAAATCAGGGAAATGACACCTTTCACAATAGCCACGAATAAAATAAATTATCTTGGAGTTAATCTAACAAAGCAAGTGAAAGATCTGTATGACAAGAACTTCAAGTCTCTCAAGAAAGAAATTGAAGAACATCTCAGAAGATGGAAAGATCTCCCATGCTCCTGGATTGGCAGGATTAATTTAGTAAAAATGGCTATCCTGCCAAAAGCAATCTACAGATTCAATGCAATACCCATCAAAATTCCAAATCAATTCTTCATAGAGATAGAAAGAGCAATTTACAAATTCATTTGGAATAACAAAAAACCTAGGATAGCGAGAACTATTCTCAACAATAAAAGAACCTCTGGGGGAATCACCATTCCGGACCTCAAACTGTACTACAGAGCAGTAGTGATAAAAACTGCTTGGTATTGGTACAGAGACAGAAAGGACGATCAATGGAACAGAATTGAAGACCCAGAAATGAACCCGTATACCTATGGTCACTTGATATTTGACAAGGGAGCTAAATTCATCCAGTGGAAAAAGGACAGCATTTTCAACAAGTGGTGCTGGCTCAACTGGAGGTCAACATGTAGAAGAATGCAAATTAATCCATTCTTATCTCCTTGCACAAAGCTCAACTCCAAGTGGATAAAGGACCTTCACATAAAGCCAGGTACACTGAAAATATTAGAAGAGAAGTTGGGGAAGACCCTCGAATACCTAGGCACAGGGGAAAAGTTCCTGAACAGAACACCAATGGCTTATGCTCTAAGATCAAGAATCAACAAATGGGACCTCATCAAATTGCAAAGCTTCTGTAAGGCAAAGGACACTGTCAACAAGACAAAACGGCAACCAACAGATTGGGAAAAGATCATTACCAATCCTACATCTGATAGGGGGCTAATATCTAATATTTACAAAGAACTCAAGAAATTAGACGCCAAACAACAAAATAACCCCATTAAAAAATGGGGTACAGAGCTAAACAAAGAATTCTCAACTGAGGAAACTCGAATGGCCGAGAAGCACCTTAAGAAATGCTCAACATCCTTAGTCATCAGGGAAATGCAAATCAAAACAACACTGAGATACCACCTCACACCAGTCAGAATGGCTAAGATCAAAAACTCAGGTGATAGTAGATGCTGGCGAGGATGTGAAGAAAGAGGAACACTCCTGCATTGTTGGTGGGGTTGCAAGCTGGTACAACCACTTTGGAAGTCAGTCTGGCGGTTCCTCAGAAAATTGGACATAGCACTACCTGAGGACCCAGCTATACCACTTCTGGGTAAATACCCAGAAAATGCCTCAACAAATAACAAGGACATATGCTCCACTATGTTCATAGCAGCCCTATTTATAATAGCCACAAGCTGGAAAGAACCCAGATGCCCTTCAACAGAGGAATGGATACAAAAAATGTGGTACATTTACACAATGGAATATTACTCAGCTATTAAAAATAATGAATTCGAGAAATTCTTAGGTAAATGGATGGATCTAGGAAATATCATCCTGAGTGAGGTAACCCAATCACAAAAGAACACACATGGTATTTACTCACTGATAAGCGGGGATTAGCCCAAAAGTTTGAAACAACAAAGATTCAACTACCAGACGACACGAATCTCATGAAGAAGAAAGAACAAGTGAGGATGCCTAGGTCTTTCTTAGAAGGAGTAACTAAATAACCAAGGGAACAAATATGGAGACAAAGTGTGGGTCAGAATCTGAAGGGGGAGGGTTGTAGGGAGACCATTGCGTCTGGGTATTCATTCCATAGGCAGTCACCAAAAATAGATAGGGATGTCAGGATGGGAAAGCTGACAGCAGCCTGATAAGGCTGTCTCCTTAGAGGTCTCTCAGAGTCGGACATACCCAGAGACAGATACCCACAGCTATCCATTAATCTGATCAAAGTTCCCAATGGAGGAGTTAGAGAGTAAATTGAAGGAACCATGAACCATAAGGGCTGGTGGCCCTGTGAGGAGAGCAAGAATACCAACCAGCCAGAGCTCCCCAGGGTCTAAACCACCAGCCCAGGAGCACATAGGGAGAGACACATGACTCCAGCTGTATATGTAGGGGAGGATGGCCCTGTTGGGCATAGGTGGGAGACAAGATCATTGGTACCCTGAAGGCTGAGCACTGAGGGGGGGGAATCTGAGGGTGGGGAGGGAGGCTGGGGGTAGGTGGGTAAACACCTTCATAGAGGCAGGAGGAGGGGGGATGGGATAAGGGGTTCCTGGGTGGTGGGGGAAATATGGTAAGGGGATAAAATTTGAAATGTAAATATTATATCCAATAAAAGAGGGGAAAAATAGAAAAGCGGTTAGAACCAACATTCTTAATAAAATGTCAGCCCTCTTTAAAAAAAAAAAAAACTATCTTGATACTAAAATTTGTTTTGAGAATTGTATATTGCAGAATGATCAGCCTTGGTGTATCTACTGAACAAGCAAACTGGGCAGACCTGCTCAAACCTCTGAGGTCCGTGAATTCCATCTGGAGGCAGCGAAGACACAGCATCAGAGGATTGTCAACTTGCTCTCCCCCCCCCCCACTCCTCTTCTAATATCTCAATGCCCATAATCAGCTTGAAGAAGCTAATGATGAGTCAGCGCCCCTATTCCCTGGGCATGGGGACTAAGGTGGTAAATGTTGGGCTGTCTCCCTAGGGAAAAGTAGTGGTTTTGTTGGAATAGAGAGGATTAGCTAGGGTTTATTGCATAGCCATAACCTATTAGTAGAAATCTGTATAATTAATATCAAGATGAAGATATAAATTCTTAAATGGCACCAATTTACTTTGTTTACAAATTTTAAGGTTTTCATTGGCATGAGCTTCTTAGTGATATAAGAGTGAGATGAATATTGTTACTCTCATAGGCATTGTACCAGTATAACACACTTAGGAATACAAAACTTAGACCCAGTCCTTCTTTAACTTTTTTAACTGATTTGAGATGGTCAGCCTGTGAGTTAAGGGACTATAGCAAATTCATGACTTGGAGTTTATTATAAGGGTGTTCTCTATGTTTTATTTAGAAATAGCTGAGTGGAGTTAACAGGCAACAGTCCAGATTACCTTACATGGATAGCTGGTTTTCAAAACATCAGAAATCCTTAGAATTGACATGACAAACATTTCAGTATTAATGTTCATTTTCATTAGAGACCTGTCTGCTCCGGACAGCTTCCTATGTTAAATTCAAAGAAGAAATTGAGCATCCTTGGAGTTACTCCAGTTGTGGTGAGACAGCCACTAGGCAAGAATTGCCACTTTCCTTCTACAGACAAATTACTGTCCAGAAAAGGACACACTTGCAGAATAGTCGACTGATTATATCTGCCTAGACAGAGTAATCAGCCCTTAATAATTCTGCAGCACTAAGGTCTGTCAGATGATCCTGGGCCAGAAGGCAGAAGAACAGATGCTCCAACATTTTGAAGTAGAGCGAGTGTCCAGGTGTTCAGAGGTCTCTATAAATTGGCTAAGTTTTAGAAGCTATGATTTGTGCTTCCCACAATTATAGTCAACTCAGTCATTCTGGATTTCTGATGGGGTTGAAAACTTATAGCTATTTACTTTGAGAGAAAAGATCTGAGTGTAAGGTCATCAGCTGACATTCATCCTAAAGACAAGGAAAAAGCCAGGTTCAGAACTAAGTGTTTTAGTTAGGATAGATGACAGAGGTGCTGGTTAGTCAACAAAAGGATGGACTGGGTATTAGGACTATCTTGTACCTCACTGGTACAAATAGGCATAATTATGTTCTAATTGTATTTTGAGAGAAAAGTTTCCTTTTAACAGGAAGGGTGATGTGTAGGAGGAGCTAAGGTGGGAGGAGTACTGAGAGGAAGAAAAGGAGTAAGAAGAGGATAAGATGAAGGAGAGGAGAAGCTAGGTGATGAAAGAGAGATAGAGGGGGGAGACAGGGAAGCAGATGTTCATGTATCTCCACCAGTCAAAGATAGTTGATATATCTAGGTTGGGTAGTGGGTTACACCTCTGATTGAACAATACCAAACTTATAAAGCCTATAATTAACATTTCTTAAAAAAAATGTATAAATGCAAAAAGGAAAAGGGGGCATGGGATAGGGGTTTTCTAAGGGGGGGGGAATGGGGAAACGGGATGGTATCTGAAGTGTAAATGAAAGATCTAATAAAAAAAAATTGACAAATTAAATCTAGATAAAGTTTCTCTTGGTTATTTTACTTAAAATTTAAGCTTTCAAAAATGTTTAGATTATATAATAGGAATTAAGTATATTAAAATAAATATAGACAATCTCTGTGAGTTCTCGGACAGCCTGATCTATGTAACATGTTCCAAGACAGGGGGATTCTGTTTATAAAAACAAAATTCATAAATAAATTTAAATTAAGTATAACTTCCATACAAAAATCACTTAAACAAATAATACAATTTGGAAAAGAGTGAGCAAAAGTAGAATTTTTATTAGACCATGCCTTTCAATGATTCATCACTGTGCAGCCAAACACCATAGATTCATAGTAATGTTTTATTTTATTCCCATAGTTCTCATAAGATAATTATTTAGCTAATAAGTAGTCTAAAAAATTGAAAAATCTTCATAAAATGACTGATTTTCTTGATAGATATCACTTACCAAAGTTTAATCAAGATCAGGTAAACATATTGTATTTTTATAATACTAAATATTAACTATAACTCCTAAGGAAATAAAAGTAGTCATTAAAAGTCTCTCACCAAAAAAGACCCATAACTGGATATCTACATGTAGAAGAATGCAAATAGATCCATATCTATCACCCTGCACAAAACTTCAGTCCATGTGGATCAAAGACCTTAACATAAAACTGGATACACTAAATCTGAGAGAAGAGAAAATGGGTAATACCCTTGAACCATAGGTATAGAAGACAACTTCCTAAATAGAACACTAACAGCTCAGGCACTAAGATCAATAATTTCCAAATGGGACCTCATGAAACTGAAAAACATCTGTAAGGCAAAAGACATTGTCAATAGGACAAAACAGCAACCTACAGAATGAAAATTTTTTAAATTAATTAATGTATTTGTTTACATCCCAAACTGCTCTCCTTCTCTACTCAGACCCTTCTTCCATTCTCCCTCTCCTTCTCCTCTGAAAGGGTGAGACCTACCCTGGGTATCCTACCACCCTGGCACATCAAGTCTTTCCCAGATTAGATGTATCCTCTCCCACTGAGGCCAGACAGGGCAGCCATGAAGACTGAGCTGCCTGCTACACATCTGCTGAAGTTATGTTTTTTTCAGCCTGGTACTTTCTTTGGTTGGTAGATCAGATTCTGAGAGCTCCCAGGGGTCCAGGTTTGTTGGTTGGTCTTTCCTTCAGTCTCTGCTACTCTTTTAGACAAAACAAATTTTGAGTTGAAAGTTCAGTGGGTAGGTTGGCATTCCTATCTTTCCAATAGGGATCCTGCCTGGCTACAGGAAGTGGCCATTAAAGATTCTATGTCCCACTGTTAGGCATCCAGGCTAAGATCTCTGGCATTGATTCCAGGGAGCCTTTCCTGTCTCAGGTCTCTGGAACTTCCTAGAAATTCACCCCTCCCCAACACATGCCAGGCAGCTGCAGATTTCCATTTATTCTCCTGGACCACTGGGCCTCTCTCCTGTCTTTCCCCTCACTATAACCTTCCTCCCCATTCCTCTGACCCTCCCACTCTCCCCCAATCCCTCCCTGCCCCTGCCTCCTATGACTGTTTTCTTTCCCCTTCTAAGTGTCTGGGCCTTCCTCTTTATTTAACATCTTTGGGTCTATGGGGTGTATCATAGGTATTTTGTACTTCAATGGGTAATAGTCACTTATCAGTGAGTACATATCATGGCTGTCCTTTTCAGTCTGGGTTACCTCACTCAGGATTATATTTTATAGTTCCATTCATTTGCCTGCAAAGTTCATGATGTCCATGTTTTTAATAGCTGTCCATGTTAAGCAAACCACATTTTCTGTATCTATTCTTCTGTTTAGGGGTATTAGAGTTAATTCTAGTTTCTGATTATTACAAACAAAGCTGCTATAAACATAGTGGAATACATGTTCTTGGAGTGGCTGGCCAAGGTCAAACCACGAGCTCTCTCAAGAGCAGAGTTTTGACCTTGAGTGGCGGGCTAAGGGGTCTTTTATAGCATGGGGTGGGGAAAGGAAGGCATTTTCGCATGGTTACACATGATTGGTTGTTTTACAAATTTTGAACATAGTACTGGGAAGACCAAGGGAGTGAGGGGTAACCAAGAACAGTGGAACATTTCAGAGAAATATAGCCCAAATGATCCAGAGTCATGTGAAAATCACTCTGCACACTCATTCTTCTCAAAAATGTGGTTTTACCATGTCACTGCCCTACCCTGTCATTTACCAACTATTTATTGACTATTTCTCACTTGTTTCAACCATAGAGCCACAGCCCTGTCATCATGTTTCACCACCTGAATGACTTTCAGCCAGTCCCTGAAACTGGCCTGGCTTGCTTCAGAGAAAATTTTCCATGTTCCTAAAAGAACTTAAAAAGCATCTATATATGTATATATTCTATAAAAATTATTTTTATAATTTTTCATTCTTCAGAAGTAGTATAGCTTAGTGTTCCCCCTTTCTCCCCATCCTCTCCAGCATGTGCTGTTCCTTGAGGTTTTTTTGGTTTTTTTGTTTGTTTGTTTGGTTTTTTTGTTTTTGTTTTTGTTTTTTTTTTTGTCTTAGCCATTCTGAGTGATATAAGGTGGAATCTCAGGGTCATTTATAGTCTCATTCCCCTAATGACTAAGGATGTTGAACATTTATATTTTCCTTGGTCATTCAAGATTTCTCTGTTGAGAAATTTCTGTTTAGTTCTGTGTACCATATTTTAATTGGGTTATTTAGTTTGTTGAAGTTTAACTTCTTGAGTTCTTTATATATTTTGAACATTAGCCCTGTCAGATATAGGGTAAGTGAAGATCTTTTCCCAATCTGTAGGTTGCCCTTCTGTCCTGTTGACAGTGTCCTTTGCCCTACAGAAGCTTTTCAGTATCATGAGGTCTCCTTTATCATTTTTAATCTTAGGGTCTGAGACATTGGTGTACTGTTTAGGAAACTGTCTCCTGTACCATTACGTGTATTCAAGGTTCTTTCTCATTTTCTCTTCTGTTAGGTTTAATGTATCCAGTTTTATGTTGTGCTCCTTGAACTTGGACTTGAGTTTGGTGCAGAGTGATAAATGTAGATCTATTTGTATTATTCTACATCCATACATCCATTTAGATCAGCACCATTTGTTGACAATGTTTTCTTATTTCAAATTGAGTATCAGATTGAATGATGTTTTTGATATGTTCTTGGATTCAGTTTGCAATAATTTTATTGAGTATTTTTGCATCAATGTTTATAAGTGAAATTGGTCTGAAGTTCTCTCTTTGTTGTGTCTTTGTGTAGTGTAGGTATCAGGGTAACTGTGACCTCATAGAATTAATTAGGTAGTGTTCTCTCTGTTTCTATTTTGTGTAATAGTTTGAGGAGTTTTGGCTTATTTGTCAAAAATCAAGTGTCCATAGGTATATGGGTTTATTTCTGAGTCTTCAATTCTCTTTTATTGATCAACATGTCTGTTTCTGTACCAATACCCTGCAGGGTTTTGGGGGTTTGGGTTTTGTTTTGTTTTGTTTTGTTTTGTTTTGTTTTGTTTTGTTTTGTTTTGTTTTGTTTTGTTTTTTAATCACTGTTGCTCTGTAGTACAGCTTCAGGTCTGGGATGGTAATTCCTCCAGACATTCTCTTGTTGTTAAGGATTGTTTTGGCTATCCTGGGTTTTTTTGTTTTTTCATATGAAGTTGAGAAATGTTCTTTCAAGGTCAGTAAGAAATTGTGCTGGAATTTTGATAGAGATTGCATTAAATCTGTAGATTGCTTTTGGTAAGACAGACACTTTCACTATGTTATTCCTACCAATCCATGAGCATGGGAGATCTTTCTATCGTTGGATATCTTCTTCAATTTCTTTCTTCAGGATCTTGAAGTTCTTTCCCTATAGATCTTTTACTTGCTTGTTAAAGAGTTACACCTAGATATCTTCTGGCTATTATAAATGGTGTTGTTTTCCTAATTTCTTTCTGTACCCATTTATCATTTATATAAAGGAGGTCTACTGATTACTTTCATTCAATTTTATATCAAATCACTTTATTGAAGTTCTTTATCAGCTATAGGTGTTCTCTGGTAGAATTTTGGGGATTGCATAATAGTGTCCTATCAGTTTAAGGGTACATTGTAGAGCTGAACTTTTCAGTTACTGTGCAAGATTTTTTTTTCATGCTGTCATTTGTAATATGTTTGTGAGAATCCTTGAAATTAAAGTTTTAGGGAAAAAAAGAACCTTCCAGTACTATATTGAATAACTAGGGGGAGAATGGGCAGGCTTGACTTGTCCATGATTTTAATAGAATTAAGTTTCTCTCCATTTAATTTGATTTTGGCTATTGGTTTTCTGTATATTGCAAAATATATAAATATATGTATATATATTTTATGACAGATATCAGCCCAGACTACTATACCCAGAAATCATCATAGATGGAGAAACAAAGATATTAGAAGGATAATAGAAGGACAACTCCAACATAGAGTGTAACTACATCCAAGAAAACTGCTCCTGGTTTTGTTGATATTTTGTATAGGTCTTTCTGTTTCTACTTGGTTGATTTCAGCCCTGAGTTTGATTATTTACTGCTGTCTACTCCTCTTGGATGTATTTGCTTCTTTTTGTTCTAGAGCTTTCAGGTGTGCTGTCAAGTTGTTAATGTATGTTCTCTCCAGTTTCTTTTTTGTAGGCACTTTGAGCTATGAGTTTTCCGTGGAGAAAGAGAAACACTCCTCCATTGTTGGTGGGATTGCAAGATGGTGCAACTACTTTGGAAATCAGTCTGGCAGTTCCTCAGAAAATTGGACATAGCATTACCTAAGGACCCAGCTATACCACTTCTGGGAATATACCCAGAAGATGCTCTAACATATAACAAGGACATATGCTCCACTATGTTCATAGCAATCTTATTTATAATAGCCAGAAGCTGGAAAGAACCCAGATGTCCTTCAACAGAGGAATGAATACAAAAAACATGGTGCATTTACACAATGGAGTATTACTCAGCTATAAAAACAATAAATTTGAGAAATTCTTAGGTAAATGGATGGAACTAGAAAATATTATCCTGAGTGAGGTAACCCAATCACAAAAGAACACACATGGTATTCACTCATTGATTACTGGATATTAGCCCAGAAGCTTGAAATACCCAACATTCAACTCACAGACTACATGAAGCTCATGAAGAAGGAAGACCAAGTGGGTGTGCTTTGGTCCTTCTTAGAAAGAGAAACAAAATACTCAAGGGAGCAAATATGAAGACAAAGTGTGGGACAGAAACTGAAGGAGGGGCCATCTGGAGACCATTCTACCTGGGTATCCATCCCATGTGCAGTCACCAAAGGTAGATGCTGATATGAATGTCAGGAAGTGCATGCTGATATAGCTTTGCACTATATCCTTAGAGGTCTGCCTGAGCTTGACTTATTCAGAGGCAAATAAATGCTCACAGCTAACCATTGAATTGATCAAGGGGTTCCCAATGGAGGAGACAGAGTGAAGACTGAAGGAGCTGAAAGGGTTTGCAGGCCCCATGAGGATACCAACCAACCAAAGCTCCCAGGGTCTAAACCACCAGCCTGGGAGCACTTAGGGAGGGACCCATGGCTCCAGCTGTATATGTAAGGGAGGATAGCCCTATCAGGCATAGATGGGAAAGGAGATCCTTGGTACCTTGAAGGCTAGACACTGTGTGTGGGGAAATTCGATGGTAGGGAGGTGGAAGGGGGGTAGATGGGGGTACATCCTCATAGAAGCAGGAGGAGGGGGGTGGGATAGGGGGTTGCTGGGTGGGGGAGGGGCATGGGGTAAGGGGATAACATCTGAATTGTAAATAAAATATCCAATAAAAAAGATTTTTTAAAAAGGGGGGAGTAACAGAATACTCGTGGGAGCAAGTATGGAGACAAAGCATGGGACAGAAACTGAAAGACAGGCCATTCAGAGACTGCTCTACCTGAGTATCCATCCCTTGTGCAGTCACCAAAGATAGACACTGATGTAGATGCCAGGAAGTGCATGTTGACAGGAGCCTGATATAGCTGTCTCCTTAGAGGTCTGCCAGAGCCTGACATATACAGAGGTGGATGCTCACAGCTAACCATTGATCTGATCATGGGGTTCCCAATAGAAAACAAGTCTTTTCTTAATCGCAAGGCAGGCTTATTCTTACTAAAGAGGACAAAACTTTCTTCTTACAGACTTGGGTTGAATTCATTTAGCAATAAAAGGGTAGATGCTTTTCTTTTCTCTATGCAATAAAGATTGGAGCTTATTTTTCATGCAAAATGAGTGAATTCTTTCTGCACTGTCATTTTGGTCTTTTGTTCCATATTCATATGTAAGTATGGATGTGTGTGTGTGTGTGTGTGTGTGTGTGTGTGTGTGTGTGTGTGTATAATGCGTAGTTATGAGATAAGTATGTAGCTGGAACCAATTGGTTTGAATGGAGATGTATGAATTTGTAAGCATGAATTTGAATATAAATTTATGCGAGTTTATCCATACTTGCTTGTGTAAAAGTTTTCCTTCTGTGAACATGACTCTCCTGGTTCAATAGAAATTTATAGTTCCAAATCTTCCCCTAGGCCCTAGGAGTTAATCCTTTTTTTAATCCCCTGCTGTTTTAGGATGAGGTACTAAATGCCAGAGACTTCATTCAGTTTCTGGCCTCAGAAAAACTCAGCCAGGTTAGCCATGCAGCAAAGAGACTTAGACTTAAGACAGGTAAACATTTTATTATGAAGCAGCAACCCTAAATATCTCACAAGACCAAATCTTCCCCTCCCTCCTTAATCCCCCGCTATGCTCTTCCTCCTTGGCTTACCTAAAGAAAGAACCAAAAGAAAGGTCAGAGCTGCCGCCCCCTCCCCCCACACACAAGTTGTCTCTGGTGTTGGTTGGTGTGAGTGCTCCAAGTTTCAGTGTGCATCCTGAGAGGCAGAGGGAGCTGTATATCTTGGGTTTGAGCAGGATTTTGGGGGAGGCAGGTAGAGTTGTGTGTGTCTCCTTAGAGCCTGCCTGTTGGGAGCAGTAAATTTCACCCTATATCCAGCAGACAGCTAATATCCAAAATATAAAAAGAATTCAAGAAATTAGACAAAAACAAACCAAGTAACTGACTTAAAAATGGGGTACAGAGCTAAACCAAATTCTTGACAGAGGAATCTCTAATGGCTGAAAAATACTTAAAGAACTGTTCAACATACTCAGCCATTGGGGAAATGCAAATCAAAACAACTCTGAGATTCCATCTTACACCTGTCAAAATGGCTAAAATCAAAAACTCAAGTGACAACTCATGCTTTAAAGGCTGTGGAGCAATAGAAACACACCTCCATATCTGGTTAGTGTAAAAATTGTATAACCTACTTGGAAATCAATTTTGCAGTTTCTCAGAAAATACCCAGCTATACCATTCTTGGGCATATACCCAAAAGATACTTTACCGTTCCAAAAGGATACTTGCTCAAGTATGTTCATAGCAACTTTATTCTTAATAGTCAGAAACTGGAAACAACCTAGATATCCTTCAACTGAAAGTGAATAAAGAAAATGTGGTACATTTACAGAAGGATGCATTACACAGCTATTAAAAACAAGCATGTCATAAAATTTACAGGCAAATGGATGGGACTACAAAATACAATCCTGAGTGAGGTAACCCAAACTCAGAAAGACATAGATTGTATTATAAGTGGATATTAGCCATTAAGTTCAGAATAACCATGCTACAATCCTCAGACCCAAAGTAGCTAAGTAACAAGAGGACCTAAGAAAGGAAGCTTGAATGTCACTAAGAAGGGGAAACAAAATAGACATTGGAGTTGATGGTGGGAGAGAAGTGGATGGGTGTGGGAAGGGGAACAGGAAAAATCAAGTGTGGGAAGAGTCAAAGAAGATTGGTGAAGGGGCACCCCAGGGACAACCTTGAAACCTAGGTCAAGGGAAACTCCCAGGAACCTGTAAGAGTGACTTTATCTAAGATTCCTTGTAATAAGGGATATGAAACCTGAAATGGCCACCTCCTGTCACCAGACAAGACTTTTTATGTAGAGACGAGAACACCAACACACCCACAAAACCTTCAACCTTGTCCTCCCAACAAGATGTTCAGGGATAAAGAAGGAGTAGAAATTGAGGGTATTTCCAAGCAATGACGAACCTATCCTGAGATCCATGCAATGAGAGGCAGCCTACCCCTGACACTGTTAATGATATTCTCGTATACCTGTAAACAGGAACCTAGTGTAGCTGTCCTCTGAGAGGTTTCACCCAGAAGCTGATGGAAACAGATGCAGAGATGCACAGCCAAACATTAGGTGGAGCTCAGGGAATCTTATGGAAGAGGTAGAAGGATTGAAAGATCAATAGGTGTCAAGAACACCACAAGAAAACCTACAGCATCAACTAACCTGGGCCCACAGGGACTCACAGAGACTGAACTGTCAACCAGAGAACATGCATGGATGGGTCTTCATATGGGGTTCCTAATATGGTAGCAGGGGCCACCTCTGACTACATTGCATGACTTTGTGTCCCGTTCCCTGAACTGGGCTGCTTCATATAGAAGACATGCCTGGCCTAACTCAACTTGATATGCCAAGGCTAGTTGATATCCATGGGAGGCCTCCCCTTTTCTGAGAAGGGGAAGAGGAGTGGATTCAGGGGAGGGGAGAGGACAAGGAGGGACATGAGGAAAGAAGGGAAAGGAAGCTGTGATCAGATTGTACAGTAAAATATAACTTAATCATATTTTTAAATTCATGTAAATTGATAGGTTGTTGAAAGACAGAGATGGGATTTAGGCACAGCACGTTGTTTGGCTCTAAGGCTGCTGCTCTTCTGCTATCAGTAAGAATAAAATCATTTAATATAAATTTGAATTGAGCCTGCTCTCAGTGTATTTGAACATCACACTATAAGGTCTTCTAAAAATTGCATAAACTATAATAAGCAAATACACTTGAAGTTAGGAACTTGAAGCAAATGTCCTGGCATAACCACATTATTTCTGTGGGACAGGCAAAGGCCTTGAAGGAATTTTTTTTTTTTTTTTTTTTTTTTGGTTCTTTCACATGGCTAGAGGTAATAAGATATAAAACCATTCTTATATACGCATTCTCTTGCTTCACTTGTATTTTATTAAGTGTAAATGCCACCTAATGTTTTGCTTGCTTAATAATAAAACTGAGAAGTACTTTGTTTGCAGTACTGGAGCTCAGAGTCCTCAAATCCCCTGATTTGTCACCACTCATATCTTTGAAATATCTTTTTATACTAAGATTTATTGCTGGCCATGGGGCAGTCAACACTTTTTCCTACCCTGTTCTGGGAGTCAAGCTCAGAATCCTTACACAAGAAAAGTACATGTTCATCCACTGAGATATACCCCAGATGTCACAAAGACTTTTCATAAACAATGAGAGCTAGTCATCTTTACATTCTTTGATTGGTTCTTTTCTATATCCAATCTGGTATATAGCTTATCAATTCAGCAATTGGTTCTAATACACTTTCTGGCCTGAAGGATATACCATATTTCTTTCTGAAGAGAAGTTACTTTTATTTTTGACAGATACTTTATTCTGGCCATTATAGGTATAGAACACTGGCACAACCATTATCATAGTGAAATCAAAATACCTGTCATTTCTCACATGACACCTTCAAAATTGAGTTCATTAACATTACTTCATGGATGTGAGGTAGAGTCTGTACCTTACACATGTGATTTACCAGGAAGCCCAGGAGACCACCATGCCCATATAGGAGGGGCTTAATGAGACCTAGCTCCTTTTTGAGAATATATAAATTATTAACAATTTCTGGTGGGGATTTTTTTTATTTGATGGTGCTTCCCATGTACCTGTAAGTAACCTCTCACCCATGTTCTTATAAATAAACCTAATTAAACTGATTGGTTTACCAAGTTAGATATGGGTAGAATAATTTTATTGGTCTGTCGTTGATGTCTTATCTTAGCTAAGTAGATGTTTGTTCACACTTCCTCAGGTGAAGTTCACACAACAGTAAGCAGCTTCTATAACAGCCCCATTAAGATTCCACCACTACCTTCTAGTATTTGTACATTTGAATAGTTTCTTTCCCTTGAGTATAGACTGAATCCATTAACCAATTCTGACAATTATCCTCTTCCTTGTTTACTCTGATGAAGCCAGCTGCCATGTTGTAAGTAATCCCACAGACACTTTCATAAGAAATTGAAAGCAGCCACAGGCCACCCCAGTAGAAAACTGAGGCTCTAAAGAAATAAGGAACTAAAAGCTGACAGCAACCACTGAGGTTTCCTGACAGAGGCTCAAAAACAAGAAAACCCTGTTTTAATGATCATAGCTTCTAGTTTGATAACAGTCTTTCAAAGACACTGATTCAGTTGGCTTAAGTAAACCAGCCCCAAGTTCCTGAGTCAAAGTATGGCTAGCTAATAAATGCAGTTGTTTACAGCCAATGAATTCTGAGAAAAATATTACATAACAATACTAAGGTAGAACACTGTAGGCTTGTACTTGGTTAAAAAAGATTACTGCAAAACGCACACACACACACACACACACACACACACAGAACCAGCAATAACAAATAAGCCCTTGCCACCACAGTAACGTTATTTTTTAATTCCTTTTTTTATGAAACTATTTCTTTTACATTGATTTTTATCATTAAAAACAAGCTGTACTCTCATTATCTAATAATTAAAATATAGAGAGAAAGACAAGGTAAAAGATCATAAGTAAAGATGTCACAGAGATGAGGAAAGTGAAGTGGTAGCCCCAGTCTGCCTTCAGCAACTCATTTAAAATCTTTTGCACACATCAGGCATGAAATTCGACAGTATTCTGCTTGTCATACATGGTGGTTTTAGCTATATCAACAATAATAGGTGATGGAATGAAAGTCTTCACATGTGTAAGAATTAGTGAAGGGCAAAACTGACTCTTTAATTTTGAGGGAGTGGATCTCTAGAGCTAGTTTCTGATAACTCAGTTCCTCTCCAACAATCCTGATCACAGAAATGAGTGCATAGGACCAGAAGTCATACTTGGGGCAAGAACCTTTCCACACCATTTAAAGAAATTATTAGCCATATCCACAAAAACTTACTGAGTGAAATTTGAAAGGTTAATATGAAATGCAACAAGGGAAATCACTTATATAGTGCTTTTCATCTGTTCAACTTGACCTTATCATTGATGAAACTAATGTTTTCCTATCATTTGGATGCTATTTCAGAAATGTCATAATCAGGCCTTATTTTATAACTATGTTACAATTATGAGTTTAACTGTTTCCTTGGTTTTAATTCTCACTATTTGTTCATTCTTTTAAAAGAATTGTCAACAAAAAACTCAGAATTTTTCTGTTTTTCTAATCTACTATATGTAATATAATCAGGGACAAAATTAAAAAAGAGGCTGACATGGATGCAACTCAAATAACTGGGAAAACAACAAAAACAAAAAAAACCCCACTATATTTGGGAGGAGAGTAAAAATTAGAGCCAAAATTAATGAAATAGAAGCAAAGACAACAATACAAGAATCAATGAATCTACGAGCTCTTTTTTTTTTTTTTTTTTTGAAAAGATGAACAAAATCTACAGAGCCTTGGCTCAGTTAACAAAGTGAAATAAAAGAATCCAAATTAACAAAATAAGAAATGAACAGGGAAACATTTTAACAGACAACAAAGAAACTCAGATTATGAGGATTTAAAATTCTGCATTCCAAGGCTGGAGAGATGGCTCAGCAGTTAAAAGCACTTGCTGCTCTTCCAGAGGTCCTGAGTTCAATTCCTAGGAACCACATGGTGGCTCACAACCATCTGTAATGGGACCCCATGCCCTCTTCTGGAGTGTATAAAGACAGTAATGGTGAACTCATATACATAAAATAAATATTTTAAATATATATTCCATTAAGTTATAAAACTTAAAAGAGAAAGGAAGAGGAGAAGTGGGAAAGAAGAAAAAATGATGAATTTCTAAATTCAGCCAAAACACCAAAATTAAACAATGAGATCAACATCCTAAACAAACCTCACAAAATGAGGATATTTAAAAGCCTTCCAACTAAAGTAGCATATAAATTCCCTCCAGAATTTTTCTAGACTTTCAAAATAGACCTACAAGCGATCCTCCTTAAACTCTTCAAGTGTGTGTTTGAGTGTGTGTGTGTGTGTGTGTGTGTGTGTGTGTGTGTGTGTGTAAGGAACACTCCCAAACTTTTTTTATAAATCCGGTATCACACTAATATCAAAACTAGGTTAAGACACAAAAAAATAAACTATACTTCAATAGCTTTGATGAATATAGATTCAAAAATGATAGATAAAATACTGGCAAAATGAATATAAACATACATCAATAACCATGACCAAGTTAGCTTTAATCCTAAAAATATAGAGATGGTTCAACATATGCAAGTCAATAAATGTAATAAATCACATAAATGAACTTAAAAACAAAAATCACATGACCATCTCAATAGATGCAGAAAAGTACTTTGACAAAAATCCAACATGCCTTCATGATTAAAACATCATAGAACAAACAAGGCTAGAAGGATCATACCTATATATAATAAAAGCAATATAAGATAAACACACAGTCAATATCATCTTAAATAGAGCAAAATTTGAAGCAATTCCACTAAAATCAGGAATGCACATTAGCTCCATTCCTTTTCAGTATTTTATATTAAATACTAACTGAAGCAATGATGCAAGAGAAAAAATTAAAGGTATACAAATAGAAAAAGAATTCAAACTATACCTATTTGTAGATGACATAATATTATACATAAAAGATCCCAAAAATCTACTAGAAAAAATATCTACAAATTATTAAGAATCAACATGGCAGGATACAAAATCAAGTTACAAAAATCCAATGTATATTAATGACAAGCAGAGAGAGAAATCATGGAAACATTCCCACTCATAGTAGCCTAAAAGACAATAAAATATCTAGTTATGTACCAGAGCAATGAGGTTATATTTTATGACTTAGGATTTATTATTATTATTATTATTATTATTATTATTATTATTATTCCACTTAAAACCATAAATGTTAAATAAATTTTGCTTGTCAAAAATGATATTTTTCATAAGAGAAGTCTTCTACCACACAGAATGAAATGTTCGATACAAAGTGTTACATGGATTCTATCTGTATGTGACACTTCAACTAAGCAAAGTAGGTCACCTCTAAGAAATATTTTTTCATTCTAGTTTCATTTAAAGATTTTTTTTTTTGCCATTTGTGTGCTGTCACTATGACTTAGTTAGCATTGTAATGATTTTAACTCCAGTGAAGGGCACTAGAAAAAAAGACTAAAAGGTAATTATATTTGAATGATGTTTTTACTTCTTCATTAGCACCAAAGCAAACTAACCTAAAATATGCCTCATGTAATTTTTTTTACTTTCCTAATAATCTGACTTCATATTACACAGCATGAATATTCCACAATAGCAACTCACATTATTAAGACTGGAGTAATCAGCCGGAAGGTGGTGGCGCACGCCTTTAATCCCAGCACTTGGGAGGCAGAGCCAGGCGGATTTCTGAGTTCGAGGCCAGCCTGGTCTACAGAGTGAGTTCCAGGACAGCCAGGACTACACAGAGAAACCCTGTCTCGAAAAACCAAAAAAAAAAAAAAAAAAAAAAAAAAAAAACCAAACAAACAAACAAACAAAAAAAACCAACCAGAGACAAAGTGGGGGAGTTGTTTATGGGGATCAGCATCTGCAAGAGAGCATCCGTTCTTAACAGAAACAGCAAACTGAGGCTATGTTATGAGGTTAAAATGGAGTAAATTAGCATTGAAGCACTTCAGTTGCAAGCATAGTGCTGTACTTTTGAAATAGTACTCTGTCATGAGGGTATTTGCTAGTAGTTTACTTATCACCCAGTCTTCCATGTGGGTACTTGTCTCCCAGGACACCAGTTATCCTCTTAGCCAGCTCCAGAGTATGGAGTTGAGAAAACAAGAACTTCTATTAGACAAGAAGCTATCTCTAGAAAGAGAAGCATATTCAAAGTAAGATTACATAGTCCTTTACACACATCACCAAGATGCTCTTAGCAAAACATCACCCCATCATGGTATTGTGCATAAATTAACCCTGATTTTTCCAAACAAAGTATACAATTTTATATAGATATGTACCACATATTTGAATTTTAGGACTGTATATCTGTACATGTCATTTAGTTTGAATTAAACTTAATGAGAAAAATTACTCTGGGAAGTCATAAATGTCAGGATATTTCTTTTAATTTTAATTTATATAAATGAAAAACTCTTAAATACATGTGGGGAGCCAACAGAAGGTGGCTATCATCCATGCAGCCATCTTGAGTCAGATACCTTGATAAGAGACTTGATTACAATAGCCTACAACAGCTGAGCACACTCTGATAATATCTTGTTTTAGATACCCAGGATTTTCCCTTGAGTGTGTGAGACTTAAAGGTGTGTGACTTAAGGGCATGACTTAGAGATCAGATTTAGAGACAAGACCTAAGGGCATGACTTAAAGGTGTGACTTAAAGGTGTGGCTTAGAAGTGAGACATATAAAAGGTGAGAGGCAGACAGTAGAAATGAGTAGGAATTAGGCATTGAGGAAGAAGACACTTGAACTAGAGAACTGGGAAGAAGAATTATTAGTTATTAGGCACTTGGCACTTGGAGGAAGAACAGAGAATTAGGCATTAGACATTAGGCACTTAGCACTTGGAAGAAGTAACCTGGAACTTGGAGGCACTAGGGACTAGGAACTAGGGACTAGGAACTCAAGACTTGGGACTTGGACTAGGAAGAGAGACTGAAGAATAAACAGGATTGAACCACACTCTGGTCTCCATTCTTCACGTTTGTCCTCACTCTCTCTCTTGCTGAACCCCTACCTGCGGACTGGAGCAGCTTGGCGCAGTGCTGACTCTAACAGTTTAGCCCCCAATGCTTTTGGCAGTGCTGGTTCCAACATTGATAGTGCAGTTCTCAACATTTCTGGTCCCCAAGCGTGGGGCAGCTCAGACTGCAACAAATACCTATAATGAAAATTTTAAGCAAATATTTAAATTATATTTTCTATGATATTGAATTCACAAATGTAAATATAATTTCTTTTTTTTTTTTCACCAGTTTACCATCAATTAATAAGACACATCTTGGACAATGGAATCTCAGCATTAAAAAGAAAAATCAGTCGAGGACATGGATATTTCTCATATACATTGGTCAAAGCCAATCTGAAAGGTAGCATATTATATGATTTCAAATGTATGCCACTCTAGACACTTGTCAACAGCCACAGAGTGTTTAGCATAAGCAACGAACTCTATATTATAGTCAATGATATATCAGTACTGGCTAGGCAGTGTGGTACAGGCATGTAAATCCCAACACTTAGGAAGACCACCACAAGCTTCTTGTCTACCTGAAATTCTAGACCAGCTAGAGTTACTATATGATAAAGCCTTACTCAAAAAAAAAAAAAAAAACACCCAAAACAAACAAACAAACCCCAAACCTATAATTAAAAGTACTTTCTGCTTTGCTATTTTGAAACTGCTTCCCACCTCTCAAAAAAAATCTATGAAAAAAAGTACAGCAAAACAAACACATTAAAACAAAATCATTTCTCAGATAGCTAAACATTTAGCAAATCTAGCACAAGACCATGAGGAGATACCAAAGATGTAGGATTCAGCAGAGTGTTATTAAATAAGTGAATGCTGATTTGTCTGCAGATTCTCCACTCTGCTGGGAGAGACAGGAGGAGGGGCTTCGGAAGACTGATGTCCTAGTTTTTTTGGTTTTTGTTTTTATGTTTTTGTTTTATTTTTTAGCCATTATAGGGAACACAGAATGTTTTTCTTTGCTTCTTCCATTCTCTTCAGATAAGAGTAAAACTTTGATATTGTCTACGGAGGCATATTTGGAAGTTGGGTATTTTTCTTTGCATGGCTTATAATTTTAAAGTTTCTCATGATCTTCTTGTTGCTGTAAACATATTCAGGACATAGCATATTATCTTCCACTCCTGGTTCTGGGGTAGCATAGGCTGGTTACAGGAACAGAAAATTCATCCTTTGGTATGTGTCTGGATCTCAGGTCTGACCAGCATGAAACTGCAGTCTTTCCTATCTGCAGGCCACTGCCTGCCATGGACAACACCCCATTTAAATCCAATGGTTTGTGGCAGAAAGACCTCTACAGAGGAGGGAAGAGGACAGCTACTCGCAGACATTGGCGGAGCAGCTCTCATAGCAATTTTCCCTCAGGCTGCAAATGTGACCCCAGAGCTCCTAAGATGAAGTTAGAATTTCCACTGTACCACTCTCCTGCTTCCTACTTTGGCAGCTACTTTGAGACCCGATTCATCTGAAGACTATCTTGTGTTTCTTTTCTTTTCTTTTTTTTTCTTTTTTTTTTTTTTCATTTTTTTCAAATTTTTTTAAAAAAATTTTATTGGATATTATATTTACAATTCAGATTTTATCCCCTTACCCCATTACCCACCACCATCCAGGAGCCTCCTATCCCATCCCCCCTCCTCATGCTTCTATGAGGATGTGCTCCCACCTACCCCCCCACCTCCCCACCCTCGAATCCCCCCCCCCCTTGGTGTTCAGCCTTCATGGGACCAAGGATCTCCTCTCCCACCTATTCCCAACAAGGCCATCCTCCCCTACATATACAGATGGAGTCATGGGTCCCTTCCTATGTGCTCCCAGGCTGGTGATTTAGACCCTGGGAACTCTGGTTGTTTGGTATTGTTGCTCTCTTCATGGGGCCACAAACCCTTTCTGTTCCTTCAGTCTTCTCTCTAACTTCTCCATTGGGAAACCCTTGATCAGATCAGTGGTTAGCTGTGAGCATCTGTCTCTGAATATGTCAGACTCTGGCAGACCTCTAAGGAGACAGCTATATCAGGCTCCTGTCAGCGTGCACTTCCTGCCATCCACATCAGTGTCTACCTTTGGTGACTGTACATGGGATGGATACCCAGGTGGAACGGTCTCCAGATGGCCCCTTCTTCAGTTTCTTTCTCACACTTTGTCTCCATATTTGCTCTCTTGAGTATTTTGTTACTTACTCCTTCTAAGTAGGACTGAGGCATCCACACTTGGTCTTCCTTCTGAAAGAGTTAAAAAATTTTTAAACTTTGGAGTCAAGAGTGCAGATCAGCTTGTTCTGCGCTCTGGGTCCTAGGAAACTAGCTATCCACAAGACAAAATAAATAAAATAAGAGTTCAGAGCTGGGAGTTCAGCACAGCGTGACCAAGTGCTATGGGTACCAAGAACTAAAAACTGACCATAAGATAGATTGAATAGGGTTTGAGCTGAGAGTTCAAGTTAGCGTGCCTGTGCACCCTGGATACCAGGAGAGTTTGAGTTGTGCACCCTGGATACCAGGAGAGTTTGAATTGGGAATTCTCAGCATGCCCATACATCCTGGATACCAGGAACTTGGCTGATTATGTATAGGCTCTTAGAGAATAGCAAATGAAAAAAGTAAATCATATACAAATACACATATTAGTAAATACATACACTTATACACACATAATATTAGAGATCATGGGCAAGCATAAGAGAAGTAAAAGGAGAAAGAAAATCTTGGTATTGCAAGTAAATGTGGACAAGAAAACAGATGATGTGAAATTTATAAATAAATGTCAACTACTTTTAAATAATGCTCATTTTTCTATGAATTTCTACTATACAGGTTAATTTCCAGGCTTTTTGGTGGCCTTTTCTCAACAGTGACAACAAAATCTTCATAATGTTTTCACTATTCTGTGCAAATTATTTCTGTGTCATTGTTGTCATATAAATGATTACCTTTCCTAGAAAGGGGGAGGGGGAGGGAGCAGGGAGGGAGGGACGAACGGAGGGAAGTTGAAAGGAAACAGATAAACACACACAGAGGCCAGCCTTTTAGGTGAAATGTCCCGCTAAAGCCCAGTGTGGTTTACATTAGCATTGCTGCGGCTTATTAGCTATACAACCCCTTTGAATCTGAACACCTCAGCCCTCCGGTACCACCCTAAGAGGCCGTGTGCACGTCACAGCTCCTTCCCCTCCGTATAGCATCATGTGACTAAATGGCGCAGCCAATCAGCTTCGCTCTGAGATATTCAAATCAGCAGCGCGGCGGTTGTTGCGATATCTTCTCCAGGCCACTGAAGTTGCTGCTACTTACAGCGCTGTTTCTGCTTCCTCCATGGACTCAGCCTGGCAATGACAGCATGGAACGTCAGGGTGCTCCTCTTGGACCTTACCGGGCCACCAAGCTGGTAAGAACGTGGAGGAGAGATACCAGAGACGGAGGTTTCCCGAGGGATCCTGGGTGACCTGGGTGTATGAGGGACTTAAGTTTCCTGAGGGGACTCAGAGCTAGATTTAAGATGAGCCAGGGTATCCCGAGTGAGCCCAGGCGCCTAGATTTCTGAGAAAGGTGCTAAAGGAAACGAATACGACTGCTCCTGTCCCCTTCTTTGACTTGCACTTCACTCTGGTGTCTCTCAGCTTCAGATCCAAAGTGCTCTGCCCCACACCACTTTCTGACTCTGCAGAACAACTCTTCAGATGTCTTCTTTCCCCTAATTCTCATAATAGTCTTAGCCACTTTTCATGTATAATTTACAGCCTCTCAGAATTAGAAATTAAAGTTTCAAGTCTGGAAGTTCAGGCATGACAGTTTGGCTTATTGATCCTGTAGAAGCAGGATCCTGCTTCTACAGGATCAATAAGCACTAGGAAAGAACTATTGTAAGTAGCACTAGGAAAGAACTATTCAGCCTAAACCCAGAATTCTTTTAGTAACCACTTTTAATAGTCACTGGCGCATTTGGATTGCATTAAGAGATTCACCTAACCTCAGTTTCCACATTGGTACAATGGTACAATACATACCCACTTTAAGAGATTTTCTAAAAATAAATTGTGTGTGAGAATGTGTGGTAGTCTATAGAATAACAAGCAACTTACCTCTCACAAATGCTGGTCCTACTTTACCAATGTGGAAACTAAAGCTCAAAGAAGGAACTCTCCAAAGGCCACATAAATGGTGAATGGAAGAACTAGAAGATGAACCTTTTTCTGGCATGGTGATCTTGATATTCTATTGCTCAACAAGTAGTGGTAGTTATGTTTATCGGTGTAAAGGATGGAATTTAGTTCTGCAATGAGGTAGTCCTATCACATTAAAAATTTACTATCTTAGATGAAAGTAACATAAAGCACCCCCCCACAAAAATGCCAAGTATGTACAAATATTTACATAAAGTAAGGTGTTTTTAATTACCACAAGGTATTAATAAAAGGATATTGAGGTACAGAGAAGAAAAGAACAAAGATTCATAAACAAGAAGTGAAGCTAAAGTTTAAACAAAGCCTGAATGTTTCACTCTGGGACCTTATAAATCCGTCACATTTCAAAAATACTCTGTGATGTCTGTGAGTGTAGAGTCATGTGTCACTTTATTACTGTAGTGAAGCAGTTCAATAAAGTTTATTGAATATAAATAATGAGAGGTTTGGGAAAAAAAGAATTACAGTTACTGTTTTTTCAGGTGTAAGGTCAATATTGTGGTCTTACATGTGACACAGTAGTAATATAATTAATAGTCTCATCAATCAGGTTAATCTGATTTCTAACGATATTTTTATCTATTGAAAGTTATGTGTTTATTGTATTATGTTCTATCTAGTGTTGATGTCACAAATCTAGAGAGTTGACTTATTTGAAGGTAGCTCAGAAAAGAAGTGGTTTTCTTTACATAAATATGAATAAGTTCATTAAATGTGCAATGGATTTGTTTTACTAGTTTGTCATCTTATCTATACTGTGCTCACTATAGGTGTTTGTTTGTTTGTTTGTTTGTTTGTTTGTTTTGAAGCAGGTTAGGGTTACCCTGATATGGTTCTGGCTGTCCTGTTACTCAACATGCAGACCAGGTTGTCCTTGAACTCACAGGGAGAGATCCACCAACTTTTGCCACCATGCCAAGCACTGTAGGGATCTTCATAAGAGATACTGTATTAAATACCTAATATTAAAAGCCCTTCAGCATTATAATCACTGCATGCCAGAAGTCTTATCTGGCTAGTACAGTAACTGAACACAGATTATGGACAGAGTTGGTTAAACCTGTCTTTAGCTGTTGTTTGTTAATTTTGTTTCAATTTTATTTTGTAGTAAAAACCTACTGTGTCAGTTCTATTTTTAATTTTGAGACAGGGTTTCACTAAGTTGTGAAGGCTGGCTTTGAACTCACTCTGTAGCCCAGCCAGGACTTAAACATAACAAAGCTCGTGCTCAGCCTCTGGAATTATAGGCTTTTAAATATAGAATTATAGGCCCATTTAAATGTGGTTTGAATGTTTATGTTAATCATTTAAATCAGCAGTTCTTAACCTATGGGTTGTGACCTGTTAGAGGATTGCATATCAGATATTCTGCATATCAGATATTTACATTACAATTCATAACAGTAGCAAAATTACACAGTTATGAAGTAGCAATGTAAAAATTTTATTATTTGGTATTCCTACAACCTGAAGAACTTTGTTAAAGGGTCCCAGCATTAGGAAGGTTGAAAATCACTGATTTAGATACATGATCTTTTATCAAGTTATCAGTGTATGCTTCCTTTTCCTTATAGAAAATGAGATAATAATATCTTTATAATATTGTGAGATTTATAGTTAAATACTGAACATAAACATATTGTCTGGCATAAATGCTACCAGCATATTTAAAAAACTAATAGTAAATGCTTCTTTGACTAAGAAGTAAGAATATTATACTTCTTTTTATTCTGCAGTTTCCTAAGTAATTGGAATGCCCAATAGATATTTAGTAAAGTAAGCGTATTAAAATAAAATATTATTTTGACACTAGTAATAAGAAATCTGTGAGATAAGATTTTATGTAACGAAGATAAGATGATTTTTTTCTTCAATAAAATTTACAGTATAATTACCTATGAAAAAAGAATTTTCTTTGTCTAATGATTTTCTTTATTCCATTTGGTTATTTTGAGATAGGTCTCTTGTAGCCTGAACTAGCCTATAACTGGCTACATACCCAAATCAATGAGATTTCATTTTTGCTACATATTTTTTTAAAGTATTTTTTTTCTCTTTGCAGTGGAATGAAGTAACCACATCTTTTCGAATAGGAATGCCTTTAAGAAAACATAGACAACATTTAAAAAAATATAGCAATTGTTTCACTGCAGTTGAAGCAGTAGATTGGCTTTATGATCTATTAAGAAGTAATAGTAATTTTGGTCCTGAAGTTACAAGACAACAGACTATCCAACTATTGAGAAAATTTCTAAAGAATCATGTGATCGAAGATATCAAAGGTAGATGGGGATCAGAAAACCTTGATGACAACAATCAACTATTCAGGTACTGAATTGATATGTCATTACAAAGCCTAATTACCTTTGCTTTTACCATTCTACCAAAGAGAAATAGTCAGCCCCCAGAATAGTTATCCAATACCAGATGGTCATCCCTGAAGTCATACACATACAAGTAACTTTATATGGATTGAGCAGTTGTATTTCTATATTTAAAATATGTATATACAATATAGACATGAATTTGAGAGAGCAAGAAGGGGTATTGGGAAGTGTTGGAGGGAGAAAAGAGAAGGGAAAATCATGTAATTATATTTTAATTTCAAAAATAAAAAAATAAACACAAAGAAGGAGAAAGCTGAAATTACGATGTAGTTGTAATTCCATATTTGCTATAGGCTTACTGAAATAGCAGCTTCTTCCAGAGAAGTAATTTTTTAAAGAAAGTATTGCTGCTCTTTCTTTTCTTTTGTTGAAAATAGATTTTTTTTGTACAGTATATTCTGATTATGAATTTCTCTACCTTGACTTCTCCTAGTCCCTCCACACTTTTACTCCTACACAGATCTACACCCTTCTCTTAGAAACAAAAAACAAAACCCAGGTATATAAGGAATAGAAATAAAATAAAATATGATAAATAAAAAATAAGTAAATCAGAATATGATAAAAAAAAAAACAACCAAAGGAGAAAAAGACCCAAAGAAGAAACACAAGAAATATATATAGATGCAGTGACATACACATTCACACACTCAAGCATCCCATAGAAACACAAAACATGAAATCATAATATATGGCTTAGGTAAAAGACCTATAAGGTAAACAAAACATGTCTTAATATTATGAGCAGAGAACCTACAGAGATGCCATCAAGTTCATTTTATGTTGACTACTTACTGCTAGACTCAGGGTACTAATACCCTTAAGAATGTTTAAGTTTCCCCAGAGAGACTCCCTTGAAGAAAACTAATTTTTCATTTGCAAGTGGATATTAATTGGAGATAGCTTCTGGGTTAGGGATAGGTATGTGTTTACTTCTTTCAGCTCTAGGACCCCATCTGGTGTAGACCCTGTGCATTCTGCCATAGTCTTTGTGAATTCATATGTGTGCCAGTTCTCTTGTATCTAGAAGGCCTTGGTTCTTTTCTGTTCTCCATCTAATCTGGCTATTACACTCTTTTCACCTTCTCTTCAGTTTTTTCTGAGACCTGAGAGGAGGGATTTGATGGAGACATACCGTTTACAACTGAGTGTTCCAAGATCTCTCACTCAGCATAATGTCTGGCTGTGTGGGTCTCAATACATTATTCCTATCTGCTGCAAGAGGAAGCTTCTCTGATGCTGATTGAGCATGGCACTGGTTTATGAGTATAGCAGAATGTCATTGTCATTGCTATATTTTGTTGTTGTTGTTTTGTTTTGTTTTAAAATAGTAGTGTATGGTTTTACCCTAGTTTATCTAGTCTCAGGTTCTTTGGGTATGGGTTCCATCTCATTGAGTGGACTTAAGTCAAATTGGATATTGGTTGATTACCTCTACCAGCTTTATGCGATTTAGGTATCAGAAACTGGCCTCATAAAAAGAGTTGGACAATGTCCCTTATGTTTCTATTTAGCAGAATAATTCAAGGAGTATTGAGATTAAGCCTACTTTGAAAGTCTGATATAATTCTTAACTAAAACCCTTGTGGCCCTGGGTTTCTTTTGGTTTGGAAATTTTAATTACTGCTTCTATTTTACTAGGGATTATAGGTGTTGTGATCTAAGCAATGGATGCTATAAAGTCATACTATGTGACAGATTTTACATGAGAGGTTTGTTGGAGAGGGGACATACAGATGCTGCCTCTGGGTGGGAATAAAGGGAAAAATGAGAATAGGTAGAGGAGGTGCTGGCTTTTTATAAGGGAATATAGTGCTTGCCCATAGGGAGGATCCAGGACTCATGATGACAGTGGGAATGTGTCCCACCTTAGCAGCTAGTGATAATGTATCTTGTTGTCTCTAGGTCCTTGCGACAGGCAGTGGAGATGACTGGTTGCAAACAATGAGTCTGTTTAAATTGCTTATCTGATTTTGATTTAACTTTATAAATGGAATATATATAAAAAATTATACATTTCTTTTACATTTTCCAATTTAGTGGTGTACAGATAATTAAAGTATGCCCTTATGGTTGAGTATGTGGTTAGTTTTGAAGAAAGTCACGAGTTATTCTTTTTTGCATGCATGAAATGTTTCATAAATATATGTTAGATCTAATTGGCTTATGATGTCACATAGTGCTAGCATTTCTCTTATCAGTTTTATCTGCATGAGCTGTCAGTTGGTGTGTTGACAGTGGCATATTAAAGTCACCTTGTATCACTGTGAAGGTCAATATGTAATTTAAGCTGTAGTAGTGTTTCTTTCATGAACTTGGGTTCTCTTTTGTTTGATGTATAATTGTTAACAATTGTAATATTTTCTTGGTGGGTTTTTTCTTTGATGTTCTTCTTCTGAGATAGGGATCTGATCTTTTGGTTTTGGTTTGAAGTCTACTTTGTTAGATATTAAAATAGCTACACCAGCTTTCTAGGAACATCTTTTACTATCCTTGATGTTAAGGTGTGTTTGTTGCATGCAAGGAGAAGGATGGATCCTGTTTTTCAGTCCATTCTGTTTGTTTTTTGCAGAATTGAGTCTGTTGATATTGTGTTAGAAAGGAACAGTATTTGTTGATTTCGCCCCTATGTTGTTGTTGTAATGTGGGTCCTCTCCTTTTATTCATTTGCTGGTCTAATTTATTCTTTTTGTTTTCTTGAGTGTGGTTAGGTTCTTCAGTTGAAGTTGTCCTAGCAACTTCTTTAACTTTCTTTCTTTTTTTTTTTTTATTAGATATTTTATTTACACTTCAGATGGCATCCCCTTTCCCCATTTCCCAACCACCCCACCCCCCTTAGGAAACCCCTATCCCATGCCCCCTTTTCCTTTTTGCATTTATACATTTTTTTAAAAAAATAATGTTAATCATAGGCTTTATAAGTTTGGAATTGTTCAACCAGAGGTGTAACCCACTGACCAACCTAGATATAACAACTATCTTTGACTGGTGGAGATACTTGAACATCTGGCTCCCTGTCTCCCCCCTCTTTCTCTCTTTCATCACCTAGCTTCTCCTCTCTTTCTTCTTCTCCTCTTCTTACTCCTTTTCTTCCTCTCAGTACTCCTCCTACCTTAGCTCCTCCTACACATCACCCTTCCTGTTAAAATGAAACTTTTCTCTCAAAATACAATTAGAGCATAATTATGCCAATTTGTACCAGTGAGGTACAGGATAGTCCTAATACCCAGTCCATCCTTTTGTTGACTAACCAGCTCCTCTGTCATCTATTCTAACTAAAACATTTAGTTCTGAACCTGGTTTTAGGATGAATGTCAGCTGACGACCATCCACTCAAATCTTTTCTCTTAAGGTCAATAGCTATATGTTTTCAACCCCATCAGAAATCCAGAATGACTGAGTTAACTATAATTGTGGGAAGCACAAATCATAGTTTCTAAAACTTAGCCAATTTATAGAGACCTCTGAACACCTGGACACTCGCTCTACTTCAAAATGTTGGAGCATCTGTTCTTCTGCCTTCTGGCCCAGGATCATCTGACAGACCTTAGTGCTGCAGAATTATTAAGGGCTGATTACTCTGTCTAGGCAGATATAATCAGTCGACTATTCTGCAAGTGTGTCCTTTTCTGGACAGTAATTTGTCTGTAGAAGGAAAGTGGCAATTCTTGCCTAGTGGCTGTCTCACCACAACTGGAGTAACTCCAAGGATGCTCAATTTCTTCTTTGAATTTAACATAGGAAGCTGTCCGGAGCAGACAGGTCTCTAATGAAAATGAACATTAATACTGAAATGTTTGTCATGTCAATTCTAAGGATTTCTGATGTTTTGAAAACCAGCTATCCATGTAAGGTAATCTGGACTGTTGCTTGTTAACTCCACTCAGCTATTTCTAAATAAAACATAGAGAACACCCTTATAATAAACTCCAAGTCATGAATTTGCTATAGTCCCTTAACTCACAGGCTGACCATCTCAAATCAGTTAAAAAAGTTAAAGAAGGACTGGGTCTAAGCTTTGTATTCCTAAATGTGTTATACTGGTACAATGCCTATGAGAGTAACAATATTCATCTCACTCTTATATCACTAAGAAGCTCATGCCAATGAAAACCTTAAAATTTGTAAACAAAGTAAATTGGTGCCATTTAAGAATTTATATCTTCATCTTGATATTAATTATACAGATTTCTACTAATAGGTTATGGCTATGCAATAAACCCTAGCTAATCCTCTCTATTCCGACAAAACCACTACTTTTCCCTAGAGAGACAGCCCAACATTTACTACCTTAGTCCCCATGCCCAGGGAATAGGGGCGCTGATTCATCATTAGCTTCTTCAAGCTGATTATGGGCGTTGAGATATTAGAAGAGGAGTGGGGTGGAGAGCAAATTGACAATCCTCTGATGCTGTGTCTTCGCTGCCTCCAGATGGAATTCCTGGACCTCAGAGGTTTGAGCAGGTCTGCCCAGCTTGCTTGTTGAGTAGATACACCAAGGCTGATCATTCTGCAATATACAATTCTCAAAACAAATTTTAGTATCAAGATAGTTTTTTTTTTAAGAGGGCTGACATTTTATTAAGAATGTTGGTTCTACTCGCTTTTCTATTTTTTCCCCTCTTTTATTGGATATAATATTTACATTTCAAATTTTATCCCCTTACCATATTTCCCCCACCACCCAGAAACCCCTTATCTCATCCCCCCTCCTCCTGCTTCTATGAAGGTGTTTACCCACCTACCCCCAACCCCCCTCCCCACCCTCAGATCCCCCCCCCTCAGTGCTCAGCCTTCAGGGTACCAATGACCTTGTCTCCCACCTATGCCCAACAAGGCCATCTTCCCCTACATATACTGCTGGAGTCATGTGTCTCTCCATATGTACTCCTAGGCTGGTGGTTTAGACCCTGGGGAGCTCTGGCTGGTTGGTATTGTTGCTCTCCTCACGGGGCCACCAGCCCTTAAGGTTCCTTCAATTTACTCTCTAACTCCTCCATTGGGAACCTTTGATCAGATTAATGGATAGCTGTGGGTATCTGTCTCTGGGTATGTCCAACTCTGTGGGACCTCTAAGGAGACAGCCTTATCAGGCTGCTGTCAGCTTTCCCATCTTGACATCCCTATCAGCGTCTATTTTTGGTGACTGCCCATGGAATGAAAACCCAGATGGAATGGTCTCCCTACAGCCCCCCCCTTCAGATTCTGTGCCACACTTTGTCTCCATATTTGCTCCCTTGGGTATTTAGTTACTCCTTCCAAGAAAGACCTAGGCATCCTCACTTGTTCTTTCTTCTTCATGAGCTTCATGTCGTCTGGTAGTTGAATCTTTGTTGTTTCAAATTTTTGGGCTAATCTCCGCTTATCAGTGAGTGAATACCATGTGTGTTCTTTTGTGATTGGGTTACCTCACTCAGGATGATATTTTCTAGTTCCATCCATTTACCTAAGAATTTCTCGAATTCATTATTTTTAATAGCTGAGTAATATTCCATTGTGTAAATGTACCACATTTTTTTTGTATCCATTCCTCTGTTGAAGAGCATCTGGGTTCTTTCCAGCTTCTGGCTACTATAAATAAGGCTGCTATGAACATAGTGGAGCATATGTCTTTGTTGTTTGTTGGGGCATTTTCTGGGTATATGCCCAGAAGTGGTATAGCTGGGTCCTCAGGTAGTGCTATATCCAATTTTCTGAGGAACCGCCAGACTGACTTACAAAGTGGTTGTACCAGTTTGCAACACTACCAACAATGCAGGAGTGTTCCTCTTTCTTCACATCCTCGCCAGCATCTACTATCACCTGAGTTTTTGATCTTAGCCATTCTGACTGGTGTGAGGTGGTATCTCAGTGTTGTTTTGATTTGCATTTCCCTGATGACTAAGGATGTTGAGCATTTCTTAAGGTACTTCTCAGCCATTCGAGTTTCCTCAGTTGAGAATTCTTTGTTTAGCTCTCTACCCCATTTTTAATGGGGTTATTTTGTTGTTTGGCGTCTAATTTCTTGAGTTCTTTATAAATATTTGATATTAGCCAGCCCCCTATCAGATGTAGGATTGGTAATGATCTTTTCCCAATCTGTTGGTTGCCGTTTTGTCATGTTGACAGTGTCCTTTGCCTTACAGAAGCTTTGCAATTTGATGAGGTTCCATTTGTCGATTCTTGATCTTAGAGCATAAGCCATTGGTGTTCTGTTCAGGAACTTTTCCCCTGTGCCTAGGTATTCGAGGGTCTTCCCCAACTTCTCTTCTAATATTTTCAGTGTACCTGGCTTTATGTGAAGGTCCTTTATCCACTTGGAGTTGAGCTTTGTGCAAGGGGATAAGAATGGATTAATTTGCATTCTTCTACATGTTGACCTCCAGTTGAGCCAGCACCACTTGTTGAAAATGCTGTCCTTTTTCCACTGGATGGATTTAGCTCCCTTGTCAAAGATCAAGTGACCATAGGTGTGCGGGTTCATTTCTGGGTCTTCAATTCTATTCCATTGATCATCCTGTCTGTCTCTGTACCAATACCATGCAGTTTTTTATCACTACTACTCTGTAGTACAGTTTGAGGTCCAGAATGGTGATTCCCCCAGAGGTTCCTTTATTGTTGAGAATAGTTCTTGCTATCCTAGGTTTTTTGTTATTCCAAATGAATTTGTAAATTGCTCTTTCTATCTCTATGAAGAATTGATTTGGAATTTTGATGGGTATTGCATTGAATCTGTAGATTGCTTTTGGCAGGATAGCCATTTTTACTAAGTTAATCCTGCCAATCCAGGAGCATGGGAGATCTTTCCATCTTCTGAGATCTTCTTCAATTTCTTTCTTCAGAGACTTGAAGTTCTTGTCATACAGATCTTTCACTTGCTTGATTAGATTCACTAATTAACTTATTCAAGATAATTTATTTTATTTGTGGCTATTGTGAAGGGTGTCATTTCCCTAATTTCTTTCTCTGCCTGTTTATCCTTTGAATAGAGGAAGGCTACTGATTTGTTTCAGTTGATTTTATATCCAGCCACATTGCTAAAGTTGTTTATCAGGTTTAGGAGTTCTCTGGTGGAAGTTTTAGGTTCACTTAAGTATACTATCATATCATCTGCAAATAGTGAAATTTTAACTTCTTCCTTTCCTATCTGTATCCCTTTGACTTCCTTTTGTTGTCTAATTGCTCTAGCTAAAACTTCCAGTACTATATTGAATAGGTAAGGTGAGAGTGGGCAGCTTTGCCTAGTCCCTGATCTTAGTGGGATTGCTTCAAGTTTCTCTCCATTTAGTTTAATGTTGGCTACTGGCTTTTTACTATGTTTAGATATGAGCCTTGAATTCCTGATCTTTCCAAGACTTTTAACATGAAGGGATGTTGAATTTTGTCAAAGTTTTTCTCAGCGTCTAGTGAGATGACCATGTGGTTTTTCTCTTTGAGTTTATTTATGTAGTGGATTACATTGATGGATTTCCGAATATTGAACCATCCCTGCATTCCTGGGATAAAGCCTACTTGATCTTGATGGATAATTGTTTTGATGTGTTGTTGGATTCGGTTTGCAATAATTTTAATGAGTATTTTTGCATCAATATTCATAAGAGAGATTGGTCTGTAGTTCTCTTTCTTTGTTGGGTCTTTCTGTGGTTTAGGTATGAGTGTAATGGTAGCTTCATAGAATGAATTGGGTAATGTTCCTTCTGTTTCTATTCGATGGAATAACTTGAAGAGGATTGGTATTAGGTCTTCCTTGAAGGTCTGATAGAATTCTGCACTGAAACCATCTGGCCCTGGACATTTTTTGGTGGGAAGATTTTTAATGACTGTGTCTGTTTCTTTAGGCGTTATGGGACTGTTTAGGTGGTTTATCTGCTCCTCATTTAACTTTGATACCTGGTATCTATCTAGAAAATTGTCCATTTCCTCCAGATTTTCCAATTTTGTTGAGTATAGGCCTTTGTAGTAGGATCTGATAATTTTTTTAATTTCCTCTGTTTCTGTTGTTATGTCTCCCTTTTCAGTTCTGATTTTATTAATTTGAATGCTGTCTCTGCGCCCTTTGGTTAGTCTGGCTAAGGGTTTGTCTATCTTGTTGATTTTTTCAAAGAACCAGCTCCTGGTTTTGTTGATATTTTGTATAGTTCTTTTTGTTTCGACTTGGTTGATTTCAGCCCTGAGTTTGATTATTTCCTGCCGTCTACTCCTCTTGGGTGTACTAGCTTCTTTTTGTTCTAATGCTTTCAGGTTTGCTGTCAAGTTGTTAAAGTATGCTCTTTCCACTTTCTTTTTGTGAGCACTTAGAGCTATGATTTTTCCTCTTAATACTGCTTTCAATGAGTCCCACATGTTTTGATATGATGTGTCCTCATTTTCATTTAAATCTAAAAAGTCTTTAATTTCTTTCTTAATTTCTTCCTTGACCAAGTTATCATTGAGTAGAGCATTGTTCAGTTGCCAAGTGTATGTGGGCTTTCTGTTGTTTTTGTCTATGTCAAAGACAAGTCTTAATCCATGGTGGTCTGATAAGGTACTAGGGATTATTTCAATCTTTTTGTACCTGTTGAGGACTGTTTTGTGACCAATTATATGGTCTATTTTGGAGAAGGTACCATGAGGTGCTGAAAAGAAGGTATATTCTTTTTTTTTAGGATGAAATGTTCTATAGATGTCAGTTAGGTCCAATTGGTTCATAACTTCTGTTAATTTCATTGTGTCTCAATTTAGTTTCTGTTTCCATGATCTGTCCATAGCTTAGAGTGGGGTGTTGAAATCTCCCACTATTATTGTGTAGGGTGCAATGTATGCTTTAAGCTTTAGTAAAGTGTCTTTTATGTATGTGGGTGCCCTTACATTTGGGGCATAGATGTTGAGAATTGCGAGTTCCTCTTGGTACAATTTTCCTTTGATGAATATGAAGTGTCCTTCTTTATCTTTTTTGATTACTTCTGGTTGAAAACTGATTTTATTTGATATTAGAATCGCTACTCCAGCTTGTTTCTTGGGACCATTTGCTTGGAAGATTGTTTTCCAACCTTTTACTCTGAGGTAGTATCTGTCCTTTCCACAGAGGTGTGTTTCCTGAATGCAGCAAAATGTTGGGTCCTGTTTACATATCCAGTCTGATAGTCTATGTCTTTTTACTGGAGAATTGAGTCCATTGATATTAAGAGATATTAAGGAAAAATGAGTGTTGTTTCCTGTTATTTTTGTTATTGGCAGTGGATATATGTTTGTGTAGCTATCTTCTTTTACAGTTTTTGGAAGATTACTTTCCTGCTTTTTCTAGGTTGTAGTTTCCCTCCTTGTGATGGAGTTTTCCACCAATTATCCTTTGAAGTGCTGGGTTTGTGTTGAGATACTGTGTAAATTTGGATTTGTCATGGAATATTTTGGTTTCTCCATCAATAATGATTGACAGTTTTGCTGGGTATAGTAGTCTGGGCTGACATTTATGTTCTTTTAGGGTCTGCATGATATCGGTCCAGGATTTTCTGGCTTTTATGGTCTCTGGTGAGAAGTCTGGTGTAATTCTTATAGGTCTGCCTTTATATGTTACTTTGCCTTTTTCCCTTACTGCTTTTAGTATTTTTTCTTTGTTTTGTACATTTGTTGTTTTGACTATTATGTGGCGGGAAGTATTTCTTTTCTGGTCTAAACTATTTGGAGTTCTGTAGGCTTCTTGTATATTTATGGACAGCTCTTTCTTTAGGTTAGGGAAGTTTTCCTCTATAATTTTGTTGAGGATATTTACTGGTCCTTTAAGTTGGGAGTCTTCCCCCTCATCTATTCCTATTATCCTTAGGTTTGGCCTTCTCATTGTGTCTTGGATTTCTTGTATATTTTGGGTTAGTAGCTTTTTGTATTTTGCATTTTCTTTGACAGTTGTGTAAATGTTTTCCATGGTATCTTCTGCACATGAGATTCTCTCTTCTATCTCCTGTATTCTGTTGGTAATACTTGTGTCTATGACTCCTGATCTTGTTTTTTTAAGTTTTCTATCTCCAGGGTATTCTCCCTTTGTGATTTCTTTATTGTTTCTACTTCCATTTTTAGATCCTGCATGGTTTTGTTTAATTCCTTCTCCCGTTTGGTTGCATTTTCTTGCAATTCCTTAAGGGATTTTTGTGTTTCCTCTTTAAGGGTTTCTATCTGTTCTTTGAGAGTGTTATTTATGTCTTTCTTAAAGTCCACTTCTTCATGAGAAGTGATTTTAATTCTGAATCCTGCTTTTCTGGTGTGATGGGGTGTTCAGGGCTTGCTATGATGGGGGAACTGGGTTCTGATGATGCCATGTTACTTTGGTTTCTGTTGCTTATGTTCTTGCAACTGCCTTTTGCCATCTGGTTAAATCTAGTGCTACCTGTACTTCTGTCTCTGATTAAAGCCTGCCTTTCCAGTTGTCTCGCTTGTGTTTGGTCTTCTAGGGGTCCAGATGTCTCTGTGATTTTTTTCCAGCTGCACTGATTACGGTGGTATCTCTAGGATGCCTCAGGATATGGTGCCTCCAAGGTAGCAGTCCAGCTAGTTGTCTGTTGTTCTGGGTGCCGTGTCTCCTCTTGGATATCTCAGGATATGTTGTCTGACACTCTGAGTTCAGTTGTTCCTCTGTGGCTCTGGGTTGAGTGGACCTTCCTATATGTCTCAGGCAGAATCCGGGGTCCACACAACTGCAGACCTGGCAGAGGTCTGGTCTAGGCCTCATACCCGGGAGATGGGCAGAAGGGGGGTGCTAGCCGGCAGGGGCGGGGGGGGGGTATCTACTGGATTCTGAGCACTCAGGGCACCCAGCTATGAGCTCAGGGTAGTATGTGGGTTTTCCTACCTAAAGCTGTTTGTGGGATCTGTGGAGACCCCAGAATGTGTCTGGCAGTGGTAACCAGGGTGCACTCACCAGCAGTCCTCAGGGAAGAGGAGTGCTAGCTCTGGCTATGGGTTCTATGGATCCCCCAGAATGTGTCTGGCGGAATCCGGGGTGCACTCACAAGCTGGCCGGGCAGAGGACCGGCCCAAGCCTCAGACTGGAAGAGGGGCGTGCGGCGAAAGGGGAGTGCTAGCGCTGGCTATGGGTTCTATAGATCCCCCAGAATGTGTCTGGCGGAATCCTGGGTGTACTCACAAGCTGGCTGGGCAGAGGTTCGGCCCAGGCCTCAGGCTGGAAGAGGGGCGCGCGGCGGAAGGCTTCTTTAACTTTCTTTAACACTGGATTTATAAATAGAGACTGTTTAAATTTGTTCTTTTCATAGAATGTCATTCTTTCTCCATCTATTTGATAGAAATATTTTCACAGTCTAATAGTTTGAGCTAGATTATCGTCTCCTAGAGTTTGTAGAATATCTCTTCAGATCCTGCTGGCTTTTAGAATCTCCATTGAAAAGTCAGGTGTTATTCTAATATATATATATATATATATATATATATATATATATATATATATTAGAATATATATATATGCCTTTATATATTTGGTATTTTTCCCTTGCAGCTCTCAATATTCTTTCTTTGTTCTATATATTCGGTGTTTTGATTATTATGTGTCACTGAGAATTTCTCTGATCCAGTCTTATTTGGTGTTCTATATTCTTGTATCTTGATAGACACCTCATGCTTTAGGTGGGAAATTTTTCTTTTATTATTTTTTAAAAATATTTTCTGTGCTTTTGACCTGGGTTTCTTTCCCTTCCTGTGTTCTTATTATTCTTTCGCTTGGTCTTTTCAGTGTCCCAGATTTTCTAGATATTTTATGCCTAGATTTTTTTAGATTTGACATTTTCTTGACCAAGGTATCCATTTCTTCTATCTTGCCTTCAACACTTGAGATTCTCTCTTCCATTCATTGTATTCTGATTGTGAGGCCTACCTATGAGTTCCCCATTCAAGTGCCTAAATTTTTTATTTCTAGTTTTCTCTCAGTTTAGATTTTCTTTACTGATTCCTTTTCCACTTGCAAATCTTGAACTCTTTTCTTCATTTCATTCCACTGTTTGTGTTTTTATAGATTTTTTAAGTGATATTCATTTCCTTTTTAAGGACATTTATATATCCATAAAGGCTATTTTGAAGTTCCTTTCTTGTGCTTTAGCTATATTGCATTTCTCAGGACCTACCATTCTATGGTTGCTGGGCTTTAGTGGAGACATATTGTCCTGTCTGTTACTGATTGTGTTTTTATGGTGAGTCTAGGCATCTGGGTTTGGGACGATTATAATTTTAGGTGCTGATATCTGGTCTTGTCTTTGTTGTGTGGGTGTTCTATTTCCTTGTTTTCTGTTGCCCTGTTTCTTAGAAGTGTGTGGTGTCTGTAAATTTCCTGGTAGGGAATACTTCTAAGATCCTGACAGATGTGGCCACTGAGGATTCTGGTTAGAATGTTTCTTGGTATTGGGAGCTGACAGTTACAGATGGAGATATGATAGAAATAGGGGGTGCTGAGAGGAACCACTGGAGGGATGAAAGCAGGATGTAACCCAATATCTGCTTTGTCCTCTGGGAATGGGAGAAGAGAGGAAGGAGAGGCCACAACAGGTGGTCTGCTACAGAGTTGGAGATGAGAGTGGGGGGTTGGGTTTGTAAGAAAGGAAGGAGAGTGAAGATCTGATGATTGCCTGCATGCTTTCCTAGCTTCCCAGGGAGCCTATGGAAGTTGGAGGTGAGACAAATGGATGGGGTGATGAGAACAGGTATTGAAGATATTCATGGTCTGCTAGAGAAGGGCAAAGAAGAAGGGGAGATAGCAATAGGTGGTCTGCTACAGAGTCTGAGATGAGACTGGGGGATTAGATTTGGAAAAGAGGAAGGTAAGTGGAAGGTCTGGAGATTGCCTTTTATTGCTGCTCTTAGGTCAATTAAAACTATGTAGAAAACTGTATGGTTGAAAGTTGTGAGCTACAAAGTTCTAGATATTTTTGAGTGTTAAATAGTGTGTAATAAAATAGGAAGTTGGAAGGATAACAGATACTTGTGTTTTTGGATGTTGTGAAAGATTTATCACATTTCGATGACATTATTATATTTTATAAATTCTCTAATTGCAAAACAAAGTCACGTGTCCTTACCTTTAAATAATATATAATTATTATAATAATTTGTAATAAGATGAATCTGATGCCTCTGGACTCTAAAGGCACCTATAGTCACATGTATATACCTACATGCAAATACATAATTAAAAATTACATATTTTTTAAAACAAAACATTATACCTGTTTCACATACCTCAGTATGAAAAACAAAACTTTTATGAGATAATTTTGAAATTATGTTGTAGCAAAGAAAGTTTTTAATGCCATAAAACATTAAGTATAAATTTAATATATGATGAAAGATACCAAAAAGAACAATACTGAACTGTTTACATATATTTACTGAAAGCCTAAACACATAAAAACCATGATAAGTTTGTGATTCTCCTTAGGACAGAGGTAAGATTTTTAAATAGGAGAAGATTTCCTTGTACTTGGAAAAAGGACAACTATTTAGTAAAATATCAACAATTATACTACTTGATGGTTTATTTTCTGTTCTTGATTGTATTCTTAAAATGCCTCATATTAAGATGAAAAACAAAATGCACCATAGTCAAAAGAAGCAAGAGACTAAATCCTAAAATTAGAACAAACTGTCAAAAGACTGGAAGTATATACAAACCAGGGGTGGGTGTTGAGATTTTTTTTTTTATTTGTTTGTTTGGTTGGTTGGTTGGTTTTTTATTTTGGTTTTGTTTTTTTGAGACAGAACTTCTCTGTATAATTCTGCTTGTCCTGAAACTCACCTGTAGACCAGGCTGGCCTTGAACTCACAGAACTCCACCTGACTCTGTTTCCTGAGTGTGGTAATTAAAGTTGGACACCAACACTATACAGCTTTGGGTTGGTTTTTTGTTTTTTGGGTTTTTTTTTTGTTGTTGTTGTTTTGTTTTTCTTTTTTCAAAGAGAGTTACATAACTGTTTTCTAGAACTGTTTCTATGTAAGCATTATTTCTTCAACCAAACTAGTCCTGATTGTAACCTTGAACTGAATATAAGTAATATAAGCACAGTACACAAGAGAAACATGAAACTAAAATACTTTAAAGGTTTAATGGTAATATTGATTTAATTTAGAATTTTTATTATTTGATAATGAAGGTAAATCAGACTTTTTATATGACTTTTAAAATATACTCTAGAAGTTAATTATTTTATCATATTGTATTTAACTCCATATTATTTTTATACCAGATTTCCTGCGACTTCTCCACTTAAAACTTTTCCACAAAGACATACAGAAATCAAGAAAACCAACACAGAGTACAAAGATAGTATTTTTAAATTACGAAACTTATCTCGTAAAACTCCTAAGAAGCGTGGATTACATTTCTCTCAGGTAAAATTTTTTTATTAACCAACAGTTCAAATAGTATTACCATGTAGTTAATAGTAAGATCATTCAAAGTAAATGATGCTTTAATATTTGAAGCAAATACTGAAATCTCCTAAATTACAATCTCAGAAAAAAAATATGTGTTAATGTGTTTGGAACCTGCAGAAACAGTATTGAATACAGTAATGAGGCATTCTTAAAAAGGACTTTTATAATATAATATTGTGTCATTTGTTATTCTTCCTGTTTGTGTTAATCAGATTTCTACCGCTGTGATAGAATACTTGAAAGTCACTTTCAAAGTAGGCAAGTCCAACCTCAGATTCCAAAAATTTAGTCTCTAGTTTCTATTACTGTTGGTCTTATATAGGAAGGCACTGCAGTCATAATAGGAGTATGCAAAGGAGGAAACTTCTTAATGGAAATGGGAAGGTGAAAGAAGGAAAAGGGTCCTGGACTGGGGTACCAACAGCTCCCTCTAACAGCCTGCTGCCTGTGATACAATTTCTTTCCATGAGACCTTGCCTCTTAAAGGTTCCACAACCTAGTAGGATCAGGTTGGACATTAAGATTTCAATATGGGTTGTTTGCAGCACATTTATGATCTGAACAATAGCTCTAGAATTTTATAACTCTTCAACTCATCTCTATCATTAGTCTTTTCTAAAAACCAAACTATAAAGTACCTAGACATAAAGTTGATTTGTATGTGTTGGGAAAGCTGCAAAACTGAAAACTATGTGTCCCTTTACTTTTCAGACACTTTGTAATGCCACAGTAGACTTTGACTTATACAGCTATTAAGTATGAAAAACACTGCCTCAATAAAGAAACTAGATATCCAACAAGAAAGACACCCAATGTCAACTTCAGTGCTACACACACATACACACACACACACCAAACAAACAAATCTATGTTAAAAGTGTTCAACATTCCTTTAGTTTGAGTATAGACTGTAACAAACCAAACATTTTCCCCCCCTTCAGGAAAATACAGAAAAGATACATCATGAAAGAATAACCAATGAAGATCAAGAAAATGCACCTGACAACCAAGAAATAAGCCAGGAAGATGTTGAAGAAGTTTGGAGATATGTTATTTTGATCTAGTAAGACAAAAATAAGCAATATTTAAGATTCTGAAGTATATGGATTATTAATTTTATTTTTTATCCAAATATACAAATGAATAAAAATATACTTTTCAAAGCTTAGAATTTAAATATGCATGTATGGTTTTTAGTAATTGCTTTTGGTACAGATCTAGTCCAGTATGAAGAAAGAAGTTGTACCTTTTAAGTCATCACTGTAGTTTGAGATTTTTATTGGATTCTTCTGAATTTTGTTGAGTAAGTATATATGTAAAAGTAGATAGTAAATATAGTCCTTGAATTGTTTTAAGAGAAAAATAAAGTACTCATGGCTTTGTGTTTGTTGCAAGTCATGTTCTATTCCTCTTATTTTATAAAGAAAAAAAATTGTTTATACTCTTTTCAGCCTGCAAACCATTTTAGGTGTGCCATCTATAGAAGAACTCATAAACCCAAACCAAGTAATTCCTCAATATATAATGTACAACATGGCCAACACAAGTAAGCATGGAGTGGTCATACTACAAGACAAGTCAGGTAGGTGTTTAGAAAATAATTGGAATCTTTTCAAACCTAGTAACCAAAGGTGCATTTATAGGTTAGTGTAGAGATCTAGATATAGAAAGTAGAACACTTTCCGAGGGCACATTAATTTAGCAGTAATGATGGAATTTTTGGAGGTAAATATTATTTATGCTGTCACAAAAAATTATTTAGTTGCTAAAATGAATATATGAAATTAAAAAGATGACAGTGATAAGATCCAAAATGTAGACAATTAAAACTATTATTAACCACACTTGTGTTAAGGGCCTACAGTGTGCTAGGTATTTTGCTAAAGATTTAGTGATGAATAAGCTGGATATGGTGCCAACTTAAATGTTTGAAGCAGGCCTCAATGTAAGAGTACCCTGATATTCAGACATAGTTAATTTCAGTTATAAGCTTCACCTAATCAGTAGTGCTCATAGGATAGCAATAGAACTAATGTGGAACTAAAGAGAAGTAATGGAGTAGATGAAGATGAGACTATATCTCAACAACCCCTTCCTAGATAATTAATTCTTGATTTTAGGTAGCTACTTTTTTTTTTTTTAAGTATTATAGATAGAATCAAACTCAAGATCTTTATAAATTTTTACTTTTTGTATTTTAAAATATTGATCTTTCCTGGGCCAATAGATAGCTAAGTTGGTAAGAGCCTTTGATGCTAAGTGAACTATAAAGTCTAAAAATAAAATAAAACAAAATAAAATACACTATCATAAAAATCGTATGGCTTAATATACATTTTTTGCATTTTTTTTTATCTAGAGGATCTTCCACATTGGGTATTATCTGCTATGAAGTGCCTAGCAAATTGTAAGTTAAGCCAAACCACAAGTGTGTGTGTGTCTGTGTGTGTATCTGTGTGTGTCAATCTGTCCATTTGTCTGTCTGTGTGTTCTATTAATAGTGTTTAATAAGATTAAAGAAAATATTTAAAATTGTGAGTCAAATGATAGTCAAGTGAAACTTATTATAAGCTCTTTATTTTCTATGCAAATAGTTATTTTGTGATTAGAATCTGTCATTTATGGTTCGGTTTAAATAAATCATAAAATCATAGGCTCATAGGATTTGGAAGACTCTTAGGTAAAATCTAAACTGCAGTAATTGCCACAATGAGGCCCAAGACTTAAATGTGGCACTTTAGAAGTAAAATAGTGTATGCGTAAAAGAGGTTAAATCAGAAATAAAGTTGCATACAACCCATGTTCATCCTTTTTCATGATAGATTACTTCATAGACTGTATTAATTCAAAAAGCTATGTGAATAATCTATAAACCAGGTTTTTGCATTTTATTGTTCAGCCTTTGTTGTAGTATTTACTCTCAAATCAGGATTTCTACCACACCTTAAATCATTCAATCCCCAGATAAAAGACACACAATTGTTATATTTATTGTAAGCCTCTATCAGAACTAAAGCTGGGCCGATATCTACCCACCATACTATTGTTATGTCCACTTCTCTATCAATAACCCCGACTTATAACTTGCTATGTTCCGTCTGGGCTGCTCTTAACTCTAATCGGTCAGCCCTCATGGCCATGTTTTCATAACTCACCTATACCATGACATTTCTCCACTTTCCACCTTCTACTCTCTCTTCCTCCTCCTGGTTGTCTCCTCCTACCCTCAGTTTGGGAATCCAAACCTTGCCTATAGGTTGTAGGCATCTTTATTCAGCCAGCAGTTTTAAATTAAGGTCACTTTGTTGTAGTAATTATTTAAAAAGAAAAACGGCCGCCAGTCAAGCCAACTGTCTAGGCTGCAGCATCTCTGCCTAGATCAGAAGCCATGTTCTGAGGCCATGAGGCCACATGCATGCTGCAGCTAGAAATGGCCAGCCAGAGACACCAGCTCTGCCACCCATGAGACGCCAGCATAGGAGATGGCTCTGCCAGTCTCCCACGATGTCTCTGCAAGGCTGGGCATTGCCCAGACTATCCCACCAACCACACAGGCTCGGTACAGATGAGATTCTAATGCTCAGATTATCCAAAGGCTTATATATTTAGTAATGATCAATAACAAGATACCCTTACAATCAGAGGTGTAACCCAATACCTAACCTAGATATACCAACTACCTTTGATTGCTGCAGACAAGCGAACATCAGCCTCCATCTCCTCTCTCTCATTCTCCATCTCTCCCTTAGTTCCTGCTCTTCCTTTTTCTCCTCCTCTTCTTTCTCCTCCTCTTCCTCTCTTTACTCCTCCCACCTTAGCGCCTCCTTCCTACATTATGTCTCCAAATTTTTTTTATGGCTTTACATGTGTAAGCATTTACATTACAAAATGATTAAAGAAAAAGCAAATCACATACATACATACATACATACATACATACATACATACTAGTTTAAAAGCTAATATTTATTTTTATAGAGACCAAGCTTGGTATTTCTCTAAAGCAGACATAAGAAATATTCTTTGTGGAGAGAATATCTGCCTGTATGGGACCCTTGTCAATATAAATCTGATGGCCTATAACTTAGGCAGGAAATAGGAGGTGAGACATCTGGGAGGTAGAAAGGATTCTGAGATTGTACCAGGTGGGAGATTTACCTGGGAAGATGTGATGAGACAGACACATGAGCACAAGTAACCATCCACAGGGCAGAATGTAGATCAGAATAAATGGATTTTATGAAGTTATGATCTTGTCAGAGAAAAGCCTAGCTATATGGCCAAGGTATTTGTAAATATATTTTGAATCAATCTTATACCAGAGGGCATAGAGCTGGGAGAAACCAGACTTCTACATTTTTGTTTGTTTGTTTTGTTCTTTTTGAGACAGGGTTTTATTTTATAGCCATGGCTATCCTGCAACTCACTGTGTAGGTCAGGCTGGCCTCAATCCAGCTTTAATATATAGAATAGTAAGTAATCATTAGTAAGTTATCTAAAATAGAAAACACAAGTTCACTAGAAACAAAACCAAAGAATTTATAGTTAAATAAACTAGGCTTGAGTTCTAGGTCCACTACATTAACAGAAGGTTCTGAGAATTTTGATTTTTCAACTCTGGGGAAAAAGTTGTGGATAGTATTCTTAAGACTATTTCCAAAGATTATTCTTCCCATAGACTAATATAACTAATGTTACAACCCTTTAATACCTCATGTTGTGATGAACACCATAAAACATAAATTGTTGTTAATCATGCCTTCTTCATGAAATATAAGTTTAAACTTATGCATACTTTTAATTGTATTTAAATTGAAATTTATTTTGCCCATTTCTTTTGCCTTCTGCTTCTTAGGGCCAAGAAGTAATGACACCAATAATCTAACTTATGTTGGATTTGAACGTGATGTATTCAAAACAATTGCAGATTATTTTCTAGATCTCCCTGAACCTCTACTTACATTTGAATATTATGAATTATTTGTGAACATTTTGGGTATGTGTGAATTTTACTTAATATTTAAATTTATTATATTAAAGTCTTTAAGTTTCTTTATAAAGTCAAAAGTCTAAAAACATGGTAAATATGAATGTGGTAAGATATCAATCATTTCAGATTTAAATAATACAATGGTTATACCAGATCAAATGGTTCAAATTCGCTTTAACACCACTTGCCCTGAAATCAACTGTCATATAGTTCTATGTATTTCTGACACAGCTCCCTAGTGTTAGCCCTAATCCTATAAGAGAAAAGCTCAGATCCACAAACCTTCCCTGACTTCTGATGCTGACAAAAAATAAGCTCCCTTTGCTCCCTACACGTATGCTCAGCTACCTACCAATTAAAGGTCCATTTGAACACCTCTATAATCTAGTAATTCACTCATGAAACCCTGGAAAGTAGTTATGTTTGTTACGTTGTTTAAGAAAGATAGAATTCAGGAACAGACGAGAAGAGATCCACATGGAAGAATAGAGGTGACACAGAGCCTCTATAACCTCAAGAAAGACACCCTAAACATGTGTATGTTCATCAACCCAGAGCTACCTTAGCTTCATTGTTTCAATTTTGGTGTTTGTTTGTGTATGAGAGGGGTTGTTTTGTTTTTTTGTTTTTGTTTCTTTTTTTTTTTTTTTTTTTTGACAGGCTGTATGTATAGTCCTGGAACTCACTCTGTAGACCAGGCTGGCCTCCAATTCAGAAATCCACCTGCCTCTGCCTCCCACGTGCTGGGATCAAAGGCATGGGCCACCGCTGCCCGGCTATTGTTTCAGAATTTTAGGTGGATTTTATTAGCTAAGTATGATTGTGTAGTTGATTAAGTAGTAGTTGTTGTTGTTTGTTTTGGATTTGTTTTTTGTTTGTTTGTTTGTTTGTTTTCTTGATATTGAACTCAATCTTCATCTTCCTTCCCAAGAGGTGGTAGACAACACAGATATGTGACTAGCTATGTGTTACATTAGCACAAACTCATGTATGTTGCAATAACTCTTCTTGAATAGCAAGATTGGTCACTCAGGAAATTCAAGGATTTTAGTAGTTCTATGCTAGTACCCAAGAACAGAAACCAAGTTTCGCTTCAGTTGTCACTGGTTTTCATGTGCTGTTTTTGCCTACCTCTGGATCCAACCAATCCATAATCAAAAATGTTTATTTTTTAATGTAGCTATTACATAGAACTACAGGGTGTTTTTTGTTGTTTTGTTTTGTGTCATTATTCTCTAAACAATAAATATATTACCTTGTGTTATTATATGAATAATCTAGAGATTATTTAAAATAAATGATTAGGTTATATGTATGTACATGGTACACCATTTTAGATAAGAGACATAAATTTGCAGATTTTATCCATGGGCATCCCTGGAACCAGTCTTCCCATAAACACTGAGATGAGTATATGTGTGCTGCTGTATATATAGTTGTCATATAATTAAAGGCTTTCAAGAATTTGTAAAATTAAAAACAATATTTTAAGTGTGTTCTGATTTGACCCTCCTAATTATGTTGCTAAATTAATTTTTAAAGGATTTATATCACAAATGGAAATACCACTAGTTGGTCTTGCATGTTTATAACTGAATGTTGCATGTGTCCTATTGAAGTGGCTTCCAAATTAAGCAACTGCTATCTATGTGTTCTCTACTAACAGTGTATATTATAGTGATACCTTATTTTTTTTTTAACTTTACTTTGTTTCTGTTTTATTTTTGTCCACTGTCTTGCAGTTGCATTTTAATTTTTGTTTCATTTTCTGGTAGTTGTTTGTGGCTACATCACAGTTTCAGATAGAACAAGTGGAATGCATAAAATCCAAGATGATCCACGATCTTCAAAAATCCATGATTTGAGCAATTTGAATTCCTTCAAATCAACTGAGTGTCTTCTTCTCAGTCTGCTTTACAAAGACAAAAGCAATGAAGAGTTGGATTCTACTAAGAGACTACAAAGAAGTGATCAAGAATCTCAAGAAAGATGTGCCAAGAAAATGCAGCTAGTTAATTTAAGAAACCGAGGAGCTAGCACTAATGACATAATGGGAGGAAGCTGTCATAATTTAATAGGCTTAAATAATACAAATTCCCTGTCCTCTAACATCAAACCAAGGTGCTCTTCTTTGGAAGGAATTATAGATATGCCAGTGAATTCAAGTGAAAAGAAGTCCAATATCTTCTACCAGTCTGTTCTGAACATAGAAGAACAAAATAGTAAACAACCATTAGTGTCTGCACCCAAACAGAAATCCCTATTTAATCTTCACTTAGAGGAAAATCCTCAGCAGCTCCATTGTGTTGGTTTTAAAAGAACCTCTGCTTTGACTGTTCAAGACCAAGAAGAGTTATGTAATGGAAAGTACAAGCCAAAACAGCTTTGTAGATCTCAGAGTTTACTTTTAAGAAGTAGTGCAAGACAGAGTAGTTATATCAATAAACCAGTGGCTGAAATTATAATGAAACCACATGTTGGACAAGGCAGTACAAGTGTACAAAGTGAGCTCGGAGGGTCTAGTACCACAATCAATAAAAGACTGTGCAAAAGTACTGTAGAACTTTCAGAGAATTCTTTGCCTCCAACTGCTTCTGTGTTGACTGGCACACAAAGTAAGGCTGTTTTTGGTGCATGCGATGTTAACTTCTAATGTTTACTAACACAGCTTTGTATTCCTGGCTTTTCTTCTCTGAAATTGCTTTGTTCTTTCCTTGAGAAGAAATTATTGTAAAATACTTTGGTCATGGCATAACCAACATTTATTCTATACTACTTAAAACACTTATTTCTTTTCCTTTAATTTCACTTAATGTGTGTCATTTTATTTTATAAGTGAAGGATTTTAATACTTAGAAATAAGTTGTAAAGCAACAGTTATTATCTTGCTATATTTTAACAGAATGTAGAAATTTGTAACCATAATTGAAAAAAGAATACTATTATATTGCCCTTGTTATGTGACTGTATTCTATTCATTTGAAACCTATTGTCATTGATGATATTTTCCGGGTGGGGTGACTTTGCCTTCTAGGTTTGCTGCAACCTCATTTAGAGAGGGTTGCCATCAGTGCTCTACAGTTATGTTGTTTGTTACTTCCCCCACCAAATCGTAGAAAGCTTCAACTCTTAATGCGCATGATTTCTCGAATGAGTCAAAATGTTGATATGCCTAAACTTCATGAACAAATAGGTACAAGATCATTGGTAAGTTGAATTTTTAAATATAATTTTTATTAATTTCTCAAGAATTTCATTAATATATACAATGTATTTTGACCATATTCACCCCTTCCTACCTCTCCTCCCTACTTCATATCCTCATTATAAAATAAATCATTAAGCCCAATTAATGTTGCCCATATGTACATGGTGATAGAGCCATTACTGGAGGATCATTGATCTAGCTGGGGCCACACCCCTAAAGTAAACTGACTTTCCCTACCCTAATAGGCATCAGCAGTCGGTAGCTCCTTGGCTGTGGATTCAGTTTATAAATCCCTCCACCCCCATACTGGAATGTTGAATGGTTTGCTCTTGTGCAGGCAACCATTTTTGTGAGTTCATGAGTTCATTAGTCCTGTCATATCCAGAATACCCTGTTTTATTCAAGTTCTCCCTGATCTCTGTGTCTTCTATATTGTTCCCTGAATCTCTCTCTCTCTCTCTCTCTCTCTCTCTCTCTCTCTCTCTCTCTCTCTCTCTCTCTCTCTCTCTCTCTGTGTGTGTGTGTGTGTGTGTGTGTGTGTGCGCGCGCGCGCATGTAGAGTTTAATAATTTCATAGTGGTAAACTATTATACCAAGGTTACATTCTTAGTTTTTATTTGTTTTATATGATTGATCAGTTCATTGTTGTTTCATTTTATGCCAAATATCTGTATTAAAAATTTGGTTAAATTTTAAAACATAAGAAAAACAGAACCTAAAAACTTGATCTTTTCTAGCAGAAAATAGTGTTAAATAAATTGTTTGTAGTTAGACACTTATACTTTCACCTTTTACTAATCTTAAAAGAAGACTTTGCATTCTTGCTCATTTCGTACACCTCACAGCGATTGATCTAGTCAGTCAGACTATAATACATCACCTTGTATTAGTTCTCTCTGATTGGGAAGGAAGAGAATTTGTAGGTACTGTTAAAACCTAAGAGCACTACAACCATGAGCTAGAGAGTATGAAAATAATCAATGGATAATCTGTCACGGTGTTTCAGAGAATATGGCAGTGGGGAAGTTGTATTTGATGAGTTATGACAATAAGCCATTGTGGACAAGAAGTAGCAGAAGACAAACAAACAAAAAAGAACTGTTACCAAGCAGTCCCAGATTCAGACTCCTTGAACAATGAGGATAGAGATATTTATATGCAGATATTGATGGAAAAATGAATCTTTGAAATTCTCTCCCTCCCTCCCTCCCTCCCTCCCTCTTTCTCTCCATCCCCCTCCCTCTCATTGTTTTTCTTAAGAATTGTCACTTTTTAGACTCCAGCTTAAATCTATAAAATGTTCTCATAATAAGCCTGGGTACTCTGCTTAGCTGTTCTGCTCATCACTGTGTATAATTCATTAACAATGATAGAATAGATAAAAAGGAAAAATATTCGTGAATATTCACAGCATTATTGAAAAGCATAAAAATTTAGTACAAGTTGGTGTTTGAAAAGGTGATAATTTTAGTTTTCTACTTTTTGGTTTTAAAGTTGTTAGGGCATCTAAATAAAATTTATCCAACAGAATGTTGGAAATAAATTAATGAAAATCAAGGCAGAAGATAAAATTTTTAGTCATCTTTATTGAGATGATAGTTACAAGTATAAAAAGGTTTCTATGAAGAGAAAAAAAATATAGGCAAAAAACAAAATGCTGAGGTCTGAGTCTTGGAATGAAAAGGGAATACTTCATGTCAGTAATTATGCTACTTGCATCATTACTACGTGCAAATATTTAAAATAGAATTTAAATATTCTAATTATTATGCATTATAGATACAGATTAAGTGGCTATGAGAGTAATGAGTTTTGAGGCAAAAATTTTTCCAGAGTTTCAAAATCCTTATGATGGAAATAGAGATGTGTGCATTAACTCACTGTCTAAACACTAATTATCATTAACAACCATTTTCCAGAGTTTCAAAAGATAAATAGTTCCAACTTTGCAACTTCTGCTGAACATGTGTTCCAAATATTATATAGTCCTGATTTGCAGTTTTGTGGAATTGGTTTAATGTCATAAGTATAATAATAATAATGTAATAAGTAATACTCTAACAATTTTTGGCTTAAGACTTGCATCTCTATATTGTTGGAAGCTGTGGTATATATTTACAAAATTATGATAAACTGAAATAAAGCCCTGTTATACATGATCCATTAGAACTTTGCTAACACAATACATAACAAATGTTTTTATTGTTTGTACATTATAAAATCATTATTTTCCTAACTATAATAAATTATTTCCATGTATCCTAAACTAAAAGCTGCTTATCATTTTATCCCTATATATCATGTAATGAAAATTGGAAATTATTGGCACTGTCATTTATATGAAAACTTGGGTTCTTAAATTGGGAATCTTTTTGTAGATGATAAATACTTTTTCTCGATGTGTCCTGTGTTGTGCTGAAGAAGTGGATCTTGATGAACTTCTGGCTTCAAGATTAGTTTCTTTCCTAATGGATCATCATCAGGAAATTCTTCAAGTACCTACTTATTTACAGGCTGCAGTGGAGAAACATCTTGACTACATTAAAAAGGGCCATGTAGGTATTTTGAGCCTTTAAAATCTCTGCATTACTTATTAGCAACTAGCAAATTTATCTCAAAGTAACCCCATTAAAAAATGGATGCTTATTAGCTCACATAAGCATTCTCTAAATCAGAATATATACAGCCTGGAGAGCCATACAGCATTGGGACTTTTCTTGACCTTTCCTCTCTTGCAGTTCCATATTGACAAATGTTTCCTTTACATTATGAGAAATGTGATTATTAAAGTTTCTGCATACAACTTTGGGTTTCATATCTAAACTGAAAAGAAAATAAATACATACACACACACACACATAGATATATAGATATATAGATATATAGATATAATTTTCTCAGCTCTGTGTAAAAGAAGCATGTCACTGTGGCCAGTTTTTATGTTGGTGCTGGAAATCTAAACTCAAGTCCTCATGCCTGCTTAGGAAACACTTTACCCACTGAGTCATCTGTCCCATTCCTGTGTATGAACTCTTGATTATCTCTGGCTAAGTTAAATGTCTATCCTTTGAAAATCTAAGAGTAAGTAGGTTAAAAAGAGTCTTATTCTGATACATTCTATATAGTTAAAGCAGAATTTGTTCTAAAAGTAAAAAAGAAGAAGGTTAGAATAAGAATGGACAAAAGTGTTAGAAAAGGGGGAAACAAACACTAAATAAGATATCTACCATATTCAGGAGTTGGCTAGCCAGCACATTTTGTTGGTGCTTTTTCTCATGTAAACTATTATAATAGTGTACTGGCTTACTATAAGTATGTACCTTAAACTTCATTATCAATAGATATGTAGGCTCTGATAGTATTTTGGTTCTCAAAAACAATTGATCAATACTTCATTACTAAGTGAAAATACTGGTGTTTTAAACTGAATTAAAAACATCATTTAGATTGTTATATTTTATACTTCAGATAATAAAATCTATGGTTAAAAATTAGAATACCTATCTTTAATGCTTTTATATACATGAAATCTTCATTTTAATAATTAGGAAACAGATCAGGAAAAGTTAATTCAGGGCTATAAAATAGGTTCAGATCCTTCTCCTACCTCTAGTGTGTACTCTTCAGTTTTCTTAATACACTGAATGTGTGGTTGAGGCCAAATGATAAATCATAGGTTCCACTAAAAGTATTCCATATGGGAAAAATATGACCAGAATGTACACATTTTCACTGTCTTGTTTTGTTCATTGACAGGTTAAAAATCATGGAGATGGACTAGTTGTTCCTTTGCCAACATATTCTTACTGTAAGCAAATTAGTGCTAAAGAATTTGATGAACAGAAAATTTCAACTTCCCAAGCTGCAATTGCAGAACTTTTGGAGAATATTGTTAGAAGTAAAAGCTTGCCTCTAAAGGAGAAAAGAAGAAAATTGAAACAGGTGCAAGAATGTACAACTCCTCCATCTTACAAATGTTTTCCAGTGTGTGATCAGTGACTGCTGTTTCAAATGACATTTGGATAAAATTTTAACTTTTAGATATATAGATTACTTATTGTTCTTCATGATATAGTTAAAGTATATGAATGAATATCTATTTGGTTTGACTATTTTAAATTAAAAATAATTACAGCAATATTAATTGATCCTCTTTTATGTTACTGGTATTTTATATAATTATATTTTGAATTATCCTGAGAAAGCATATGTAAAAATCTAGATTATAATACCTATCCCTGAGTGACTCATGCCTGCTGCTTTAGAACTTTCAGATCTAAAGCAAAATCCAATAGTCACGTCATTCTTGAGAAACCTGAGAAACTCAAAAGTGAAATACAAATTGTACCAAATCCGTGACCTTCATAGGCTTTACCAGTGAGAAACATTGGGTTTAGAGTAAAAATTAACAGAAGAGAATCCTAGTATTTTGACATTGACAGAGGTCTGAAGAGATCTTGCAGATGTTTTCACAAATGTAGAGAGAAGTAAGAGTCAGATGAAAGAATACTGGACTAGCTTTATATAAGAAAATATTCAGAAACTTTTTTTTTGAGACAGTTTTCTCTGTGTAACAACCCTAGCTGTCCTGAAACTTTGCTTTGTAGACCAGTCTGACCTTGAACTCTCAAAGATCAGCCTGACTCTGCCTCCCTAGTTCTAGGATTAAAGGTGTGTGCCACCACACCTGTCCAGAATTGCTAATTCTTCCTCTCCTTTTTAAGTTTCAGAAGGAGTACCCCTTGATATACCAGAAAAGATTTCCAACCACTGAGAGTGAAGCAGCACTTTTTGATAATAAACCTACAATCAAGCAAACAATGCTGAATTTAAGAAACCCCAAGCATCACAGTCTGCGTTACTGACTTAAAACTTCAACAAATGAAGCCATATGTGAAGATATTTTTACTTAAAAGGAAGTCTGTTGATATTAGTGTTTCCCTTAAAAGAACATATAAAAGAAGGTGATAAAACAGTCTTTTTATCTGTTCTAGGCTGCTAAAGCTACTGGATCTTAACTAAGTGCCTAATGAAAGGTGATACCAAATACTTTAATTAGAAATTATTTTTTAATATAATGATCTGGTAAGACTATCAGAATTGTATCATCCAGATGAAATTGTGGTGCTTTTTTAGAAGAAAACATGCCTGTGTCTATATGTATATTAGCTAAAGAACTGGTTGTTTAGGATTGCTTCTTTATTTATAAGTATCACATCATGAAAAATATTGTACTCTTTGTATAATCTTTTTATACTTATGATCTATTTAATTGTATATAAACATACTTGTGGCTTGGCTTTTTTTTTATTGGACTTTGGTTTATTGGGGGACAAAAGGAGGTCGTTTTTGAGATAAAGTCTCCCTTTGTACCCCATTCTAACCTCAAACTCATATTCCTCCTGCCTTATTCTCCTGAGTGGTAGGAATACATGTGTGTACCACCATTCCTGGCTTATCTATGTGTTTCAAAACTATGTGTGAGATTTTTGTTTTCCTCTAAACATTATCTTGACTATTTCAGTCTTTTTTTTTCCAGAAATGTTTTGAGTCCTTATATTCATTATCTATTCTAATACTGAAATAGATGTATAATCGCCATTTAGCAACAGAATCATTGTTTCTTAAATATGGAGGCCGTGATGAATAAAACAAAATTTCCTCTCTTAAGACATTTATTTTTTTCAAGGAAATTACATTTTTCAGGCCCTTACAATAATGATATACTTGCTGACATCAAGGAATGGGTATTCCTTCAGCTGAAATCTGGCCTTTCTGAAAATTCTTTAAGCTAATGTTTTTGTTTGTTTTTATTCTTTTTATTTTATTTTACTTATTCACTTTACATCCTGCTGACTGCCATCCTTCTGGTAATCCCCTCCTATAATCCTTCCTCTATCCCCCTTTCCCTTCTTCTCTGAGTGAATGGGGGTGGGAGGCTAAGTAGCCCCCTCCCCCCTCCATCTTGGCACTTCAAGTCTCTGTGAGGCTAGGCACTTCTTCTCTCGCTGAGGCCAGACAAGGCAGCTCAACCAGAAGAACATATCTTACATACAGGCAACAGCTTTTAGGATAGTCTCCACTCCAGTTATTCAGTACCACATGAAGACCAAACTGCATATCTGCTATATATGTACGGGGAGGCCTAAGTCCAACACATTGTTCAGACTCTAAAAGCTGGAAAGATCCAGGTTAGTTGACTCTGTTAGTCTTCCTGTGGAGTTCCTATTCTCTTTGGGGCCTGCAATCCTTCCTCCTATTCTTCCATAAGATTTCCCAAGTTCGATCCACAGTTTGGCTGTGGGTCTGAGTCAGCTGCTGGGTGGAGCCTCTCAGAGAACAACATGCTCCTGTCAGCAAGCATATCAGAGTATTATTAATAGTGTTAGGGACTGGTGCTTGCTTAGGGAATGGGTCTCAAGTTGGGCTAGTTATTGATTGGCCATTCCTTCAGTCTCTGCTCCATCCTCCATGCCTGCATTTCTTATAGACAAAATAAATTTTGGGTTAAAAGTTTTGTGGGTGGGTTGTTATTTCTATCACTTCACTGGGGTTCCTGTCTGGCTACAGGAGGTGTCTTCTTCAGATTCCATATCCCCAATTTTGTGGGTCACAGCTAAGGTCATCCTCATTGATCCTCAGGTGCCTCCCTTATCCCAGGTCTTTGTCTTATCCTGGAGTTGCCACATTCCCCAAAAACAAAGAAGCTAAACAAGAAGGAAAGCACAAATGAGGATGTTTGAATCTCACTTAGAAGGGGGAATAAAATCATCAAAGGAATCAGATGGAGGGAGGGGATAGGAAGGGGAATGTGTGGGCTTCAGGATCAGGTGTGAGAAAGGACAGGAGAGATGGCCATATGGCCATGAAAACAAATAGAAATCTGCAACTGATAGGAATGAGAAGGTCACTATTTAGCTAACTTTTAGACTCAATACCCTAAACATCATTACAAATATTTAAATATCAGAATGATGGTCCACTAACAATACTTTCACCATAAGAAAATACCCTGGGGCAATGCCATATAACATTGATTTTCCAGAAATTGATTGACTTGGTACAACCTGAAGCAATTGCTCCTTCATTTTATTTTTCAATTAAGGTTTAATAACTGCTCCCTCGAGTATAAAAATGGATATAAGCATAGACTCTCGATGTTAAATGACTATTCTGATTTCTAAATGTGATTTTACACTGCTGATATATGTAACAATAGTATCCCCTTTAACATTACTATATTTTATCTTGTATTTGGACAAAAAAAATGACAAATATAACATTAGTCCAGAAAACATGTCTATGAATTAATTAGATGAAATAGAAATTATTTTCATGCAAAAACTTTTTCTGACTGAAAGTATGGCATCTGAAATGTAAATAAAATATCCAATAAAAATTAATTGATGAATTAATTAATTTTAAAAAAATAAAGAAAGGAAAAAAAGAAAGTACAATCTCTTACCAGCTAATAATTTCAGGCAAGTTACTAACTTCTTTAAGTCCCCAGTTCCTTGGATCAACAAATATTATAATAGTGCCTGTCTTGGGATTATTATCAAAGTGTTTTACAGTGGTATAGAAAAGTAACTTTAAAATAGTACCTATTGTCAGAATTACAATATTAGAGAATATCAACTATAGCTGCTTGGTTAGTTTGGATTGACATAAACCAAAACAAACTTATGAACAACTGTTATTATTCAACATTTTAAGTAATGACACTAATATTCTGATTATGTAAGTATTCTTGCTGAAAATTTTGAGTAGAAAAATATGCTGAGAAAAGAGAAATTGTGTGGGAACAGGGACCAGGAGATGAGGGGAAATGGCAATGGAGCCCATAAAGATTCTGGGATTCAGATTCCAGAGACAGACATCAGGGTGCAGATCTAATTTTATTGTTTAGTACATAAACTTATATATAGTTTTTCAGCCAAGTAGGGTACAATTATGTGTTCAAGGCCAAATGAGGCATGACTTGTGTTGTTTAGCCGAATCTAACTAGTCTGCCCATGATCCTGTGGGGGAAGGGCCGATCAACAGGAGAGATTTTTGGGGGTAGGGGAGCAGCCAAGGCCCTGTCAAGTTTGTATTTTTCTCACACCTATGTGCCTGGGACCATCTCAGATAGTTTACTGTGTATGTAAATCAGGTCTCCTTGAGGAGTTGCAGGAGCCTATGGGGCTTAGCTCTCCATCCTACTTTTTTCTCCACCAAGTTTACTTCTACATCCCCACAAAATTGGATATTTTCTTTATTTTTATTATTGTTTTCATCCAGAATACAGCTTTCCTTCCTCCTCTCCTCCCAGTTTCTTCCCTCCCTCCACCTCTCCTCTGCCCTGCCCCAAATCCACCTTTTCTCCGTTTCTCTTCAGAAAAGGGCAGTCCTCTCATGGATATTAACCAAACTTAGCATTATCAAGTTGAAGTAAGACTAAGTACCTCATCTCATATTAAGGCTGGAAGAGGCAGGTTAATGTAAGGGAAAGAGTCCTTAAAGCAGAGAAAAGAGACAGAACCTGTTCCCGCTGTTAGGAGTCCCACAAGAAGACCAAGCAAAACAACTGTAATATTTATGCTGAATACTTAGGTCAGTTCCATGCAGGCTTCCTGGTTGTCTGTTCAGTATCTGTGAATGCCAATGAGCCTAAGTTAGTTGATTCTGTTGGCCATTTTTTTTTTTTTTTTTTTTTTTTTTTTTTTTTTTTTTTTTTTTTTTTTTAGTGTCCTTGATCCCTCTGGGTGCTACAATCTTACCTCCCCTTCTTCCACAGGATTCCCTGAGCTATGCCTAGTGTTTGGCTGTGGGTCTTTGCATCTGTTTCCATCAGTTGCTGGATGAAGCCTCTCTTATGACAATTATGCTAGCCAACTATCTCTGAGCATAGCAGAATATCATTAGAAATCATTTCATTGACTATCCTAGTTCTCTGGGCTATCCAGTCTCTGGGTCATGACCCTCCACACAATGTCAGGGGTGGACTTTGACTACTGGCATGGGTCTCAAGCTAAATCAGTCATTGGTTGGCCACTCCCACAGTTTCTGCATCTCCTTTGCCCCAGCACATCTTATAGGCAGGACAAATTGTAGGTCTATGGTTATATAGCTAGGCTGGTATCCCAATCTTCCCCTGAAAGTCTTGTGAAAAATGGATATTTTCAAAGCAATATCCCAAACTCAGAAAGCAGATTACATCTTGTGCACAGTTAGGGTCTAGCCCTGCCACAACATAAACAGATCTTGTAGGCATAGTCTCCATGTTGAGCTGTAGACAGTTGACCTGTAGAACTTGATCTTAGTTGCAGGTAGAAATCCCACTTTGGTTATATTTGCTTTTTCTGGACTTAAGAATCAAAGCCAACTTCTGGGGATAAAGTAGAGTTAGATTAAATAAATGTTTTTAAAAAGATAATGTATAAAATACTCTTGTAAAACCATAGAAATGCTTAGCTTTTGTCACATCAAATTATGTCTGATTACTTTTTACAATTTTGATTCTAGAAGCAATCTCACCACCGTCCCTAAGTATCCTCATCTATAAAATGTGAATAAAAACACCTTGTATTACAGTTTCCTTGGTAATAAAACATTACCTCTATGAGGGGAAAAAGGGGCTCATGAGACTCAGGAGTTAAACCAAAGGTCATAGGCCTGGGAGAAACGAAACTTGGCAGATTTTCCACAGATCCTCCCAAACAATAAAAAAAAAAAAAAAAAAAGTAATTGCTGGGGGGAATAACTTACCAGCCAAATTGCAGAGAGTAGGGATTCTCACATTATTCAGCTCCCTGAGTGCTATACAGAAACTTTTAGGGCTTTAGCGAGTACTCACTCATGTGACTGAGCTTTTTTATGATGCAGTGCTTTTTTGAGTCATTCCTGTTCCTGTAGGTAACCCTTCATTATATACCTGTTAGAAACATAAATAAAAATAAATAATAAAAACAAGCAAACAAAAAACTTCACTGGTTCACCAAATTGGACTTTGGTGAAATTGTCACTTCGGTCTATCACGTGTTTCTTTTCTGTAGATGAGTAAAGTATGCTTCTCTCCAGGGAAAGTATGTCACATAACACAACATTTCATAAATAAGTGTAGTTTTTAAAAAGACAATGGAGGGTGGGGAGTACTGGAGAGATGGCTCAACATTTAAGAGCACTGGTTTTTCTTCCAAGGACCCAGGTTGGAATCCTAGCACCGATAAGGGCCTTAGAACTACCTGCAACTTCATATCTGATGCCCTCTTCTGACCTTTGAAAGCACTGCATGCACAGAGTGCATAGGCACTCACTTAAAGCCAAGGAAAAAGCCAGGTTCAGAACTAAGTGTTTTAGTTAGGATAGATGACAGAGGTTCTGGTTAGTCAACAAAATGATGGACTGGGTATTAAGACTATCTTGTACCTCACTGGTACAAATTGGCATAATTATGCTCTAATTGTATTTTGAAAGAAAAGTTTCATTTTAACAGGAAGGGTGACATGTAGGAGGAGCTAAGGTGGGAGGAGTACTGAGAGGAAGAGAAGGAGTAAGGAGAGGAGGAGGAGAAGGAGAGGAGAAGCGAGGTGATGAGAGAGAGAAAGAGGGGGGAGACAGGGAGGCAGATGTTCATGTATCTCCACCAGTCAAAGATAGTTGATATATCTAGGTTGGGTAGTGGGTTACACCTCTGATTGAGCAATACCAAACTTATAAAGCCTTTGATTAACATTTTTAAAAAAATGCATAAGTGCAAAAAGGAAAAGGGGGCATGGGATAGGGGTTTTCTAAGGGAGGGAATGGGGAAAGGGGATGGCATCTGAAGTGTAAATAAAATAGCCAATAAAAAATGGAAAAAAAAAAAAAAGAAAAGAAAACATCCAAACACATGAAGTAAAACCAAAGTGGGATGAGAGGGAACACTAGGTTTCTGTCAGTGTACCTTTAAAGTAACAAATACAGGAAATAATGTAGAGTCTTCAATCCATGACCAATTAGTTCCCCATTGCTTTTCAGCCAATACTAACACAAAATACAGCAGGAGTTCATTATAGATCTGCTTCTGGCCAAAGAACAAAAGAGGAGGCTGGGATCCCAATAATGCTTTCAAGTCCATGCCCTTGATGACCTGAAGACTCCACCACCACTAGGCCTCACTTCTTAATGTTTCTACAATCTTCCCATAGGACCATGTTTTCAATAAGTTGAGCACATGTGAGAGACAATTTAAGCTCCATGCTGTGGCATTATTTATGTCTTTAAAAGTCCATGCTCAATTCTTAACAGTATAAGAAACAAAAGGTCAAATGTCTAATTTAAAAAAAAAAGACAAAAAAAACTCATAAGAAACAAATTATAACCAGGATAAAAATTAATCAAAAGAGACATATTTAGAAATGAATGAGATAATGGAATTATTAGAAAACAAATTTTGGAGGTTATTATAAACATACATGTACTAAAGTAAAAAAGAAACTAAAATATAGTAATAGAAAAGACAAAATATCCAAGTAAAAATTCTAGAGACAAAAATATACAATATGTTCAACATGTAGAATGATAGTAAGACCAAATTAGATGCAACAGAAGAGAAAAAAGGTCTGAATTTGAAATAAGCTGTACAAAATAGAGGAAATCAAAACAAACCAACAGCTATATCAGCTCTGTAAAAGATACAAAGCTAATTAAAAAGGGTCGCATGATACTGGAACGGAGAAACACAAAGGCCACAATTTTTTTGTGGAACAGTATAGCATTTTTTAAATGCAATCAAGGACATAAACCCACAGAGAAGCTCAGGTAACCTCAAACAAAACACAACCACACCACAGAACCTAGAGTCATGTCACAAAACTATGAAACTGATGTAAGAAAACAGAAAAAAAAAAGTGCCCGAAGATTTTGGCATAGGCAACGATTTTTATATAAGAACCACATGCAACAACAACAACAAAAAGCAAGTGAGACTGGCTGCTGATCTCCCAGAAAATCAGAGTCTTGTTCCCAGCACCCGCTTTGGGCATTTTACAACTAGCTGTAACTCTAGTTCCAGGCAAGTTAAGAAGATGCTGTCTTCTCTGCAGAAACCTGCAGAAACTTATGTGGGTGCATGCACAGAGCCACACAAAGACACATATTTTTTAAATGTAACATATAAACTTAATAAGTAGGATTCAGCTGTGAAAAAGTATGAACTCTGTCATTTGTGATAATATGGATGAAAATGGGTAACACTGATAAATGAAATAATCCAAGTACAGAAAGACAAATATGTTTGACTTGTCATATAAAAATTGTTGGTCATATATAATAGGAATGAAATAGGGTCATTAAAGGCTAGGAAATGTATTTGAGGAACAGAAGGGTTTATTTTATTTTTGACAAAGAAGTGATAAATGACTTATTGTTTTCTATGATCTTTTCTGTGTTTTTTTTTTTAATTCTTTTCTCATACAATATATCCCAACTTGTGGGGAGCTGACAGAAGGCGGCTGTCATCCTTGCATCCATCTTGAGCCATATACCCTGACAAGAGACTTGTTTACAACAGCCTACAACAGCTGAGCACACTCTGATAACATCTTGTTTTAGATACCCAGGATCTTCCCTTGGGTGTGTGAAACTTAAAGGTTTGAGACTTAAAGGCATGACTTAAAGGCATGACTTAGAAATGAGACATATAAAAGGCAAGAGGCAAACAGAAGACAGGCACTTGGAGAAGGTGACTTAGAACTGGAAAAGAGACTAACAACTTAGAATTAGGACTTGAGACTACAGCTGGAACAGAGGATAAGGACTTGAGACTTATTATAGCTGGAACTAGGATTGGGACTTGAGATTTGGTGCTAGGAACTTGGAACTAGGGACTTGGAGAGAAGAAGAGAGACTGAAGAATAAATGGGATTGAATCACATTCTGTCTGGTCTCCATTCTTAGCATCTGCCCTCATTCTCTCTCTCTCTCTCTCTCTCTCTCTCTCTCTCTCTCTCTCTCTCTCTCTCTCTCTCTTGTTGAACCCCAACCTGAAGACTGGAGCAGCTTGGGGCAGTGTGGGGTCTAACAACTTAGCCCCCAAGGCTTTTGGCAGTGCAGGTTCCAACACTGACAGAGCGGTCTGCGACATTTTGGCTCCCAATGTAGGGTAGAGCGGTTCTCAACACCAACTATAGTTTCTGCTCCATTCACTCCAGTCCCTGTCTTCTATTCCCCAAGTCCACTCCTCTGTTTTCCTTCATAAAAGAGCAGGCATCCCAGGGATATAAACTAAACATGACATAACGAGATACAGTAAGACTAGGCACAAACCTTCATATCAAGTCTAGATGAAGTAGGAAGGGAAGGGTCCCAAAAACAGACAAAAGAGTTAGAAACAACTCCAACTATCACTGTTAAAAGCCCCACAAGAAGAACAAGCTACATAACTGTAACATATATGCAGAAGGCCTAGGGCAGTCCCATGCAGGCTGCCTGGTTGTCAGTTCACTCTCTGTGAGCCCCTATGAGCTCTGCTTAGTTGATTCTGTGGGTAATGTTCTCCTCGTGTTCTGGTATTCTATGGCTCCTATAATCAATCCTCCCTTCTCCGATTCCTTGATTCCTAAATTCCACCAAATATTTTGCTGTGGGTCTTTGCATCTGCTGGATTGTTGCGGCCCACTCTATCCACAGATCAGGGTCTGTCTAGCAAGAGAGAGAGTGGGGGGAAGAAGGGGGAGAAACACGAAGAATGGAAAACAAACCAGAGGATCTGTAGTCAAGTCTCCTTTGCTGTCTTCAACACATACAATTCCTACTCTACTCCACTACTACACCACCACTTTTACAAGGAAATCCTGGGTATTTATAAGCACAAATAGGAGAACACAGGTGAAAACATTTTACCATGTCCAGCATACAGCTGGGGTCACTAAACAGCAAAACAAGCTATGTGGGATAAACAATATATTTATCAGAGTGTGCTTCAGCTGTTATAGGCTTTTGAAAACCAAGTCTTTCATCAGGGTATATGGTTCCAGATGGCTGCAAAGTTGATCTAGCCGCTTTCTACTAAAGTCAGCTCCCAACAGGTCTCCCTTTTTAAATTTTTTTCAAAAGGGAAGGCTGAGAAAACTTACGGAAACCATGCCTGTCCTAGGTTGGAACAAAAGACCCCAGCCTCACTTAAGATGGTGAGGCCTCTCTTATTTTAGGGGCAAGGGTCTCGATATGCTCTCTTACCCGTCATTGGCTATCCGGCTTAACACATAAGTTAGGGGTTAATCCTCGTCAGTCTTGATGACAAAGGTTTCAGAGTCCCCTTCTTCCAGCCTGTAATAGCGGACCTGTATGGGTTTCATTTGTTATCTGTTGCCGTACCAAAGCCATCAGTTTGTTGAACAGCATGAACCTGAGAGACAAGAGACTTAATGTCTAAACTGTTGGTATAAAAGCAACACTCTTTAAGGTAACACACAACTTCCCCTGTTGGAGAAGTAAAAGGTCTAAGCCTTGTACCCACAAATTTTCAATAGAAGAAATTATACCAATGAAATCCTTGAATTTTGCATCAGCTTAGTAACAATTATACAGATAAAGACAGCCTAATATTAACCACCTCAGTCCCCAAGTCCAGAGAATTGGGGGGGCCGACTCTTCATTAACTTCTTCAAGCTGAACATGGGTGTTGAGATATTAGAAGAGGGATGAGGGGAAGGGTAAATTGATAAGCCTCTGATGTCTGTCTAAACTGCATCTAGCTGGAAGCCCAGGGCATCAGTGAACATGCAGGTGATAAGATTATTTCACCAAAGCTGTGTATTCTGTAATAAACAAATCTCAAAACAAATTTTAATATCAAGATAATTATTTTGATTCTCTGAAATCTAGTCTTCTGGAGGTCTACCTCTGTCATGTCTGATCCATATAATTCTGGAAGACATAACTACTACCTTAATGACCTCTTCAAAAAACTCATAGAAAAACCTTTTTTTCCAAATCAGCCTTTCCTTAAGCCAGTAACCAGAAAAACCTTTACATTGAGTTTTTATCCAGAAAAATATAACTATATCACTCAGAATCACACCCATTTTAAAAGTTAAATCAATTAACATTATCATTCTGCTTAGCTCTCTGCCTAGAGTAGCCTTTTATTTATTCCTCGCGTCTTTAAAGCCTTTTTCATCTGGTTTTACTCACTTATTTCTTGCCCCATTTTCGTTATTATAACCTTTATCTATTTATCTGTTTGGCTCTCTCGACACTTATTTCTTGCCCCATTTTTATTACTATGCAATCACCTTTGTTTCACTTCCAAATTCTCCAGCACAGGAGTGAGAATGCCTGCTTCCAATTCCCGCAGTGTACTTCACTGAGTCCTGCTTACTGGAGCTCAAACGTTGAGACTCTGTCAGTCCACTGGTTCTGCAGTGCAGGGTGTCTTTCACTGTATCCCACTTACTGGAGTCTCTGTTCAGGCGCCACTAATGTTGCGGACCACACTCTGCCTCAATGCTTTGGGGCTACTATGTTGTTGTCCACACTGCCCCACGTTGGGCACCAAAACTGTTGCAGCCCGCTCTATCCACAGATCAGGGTCTATCTAGCAAGAGAGAGAGTGGGGGGAAGAAGGGGGAGAAACACGAAGAATGGAAAACAAACCAGAGGATCTGTAGTCAAGTCTCCTTTACTGTCTTCAACACACACAATTCCTACTCTACTCCACTACTACACCACCACTTTTACAAGGAAATCCTGGGTATTTATAAGCACAAATAGGAGAACACAGGTGAAAACATTTTACCATGTCCAGCATACAGCTGGGGTCACTAAACAGCAAAACAAGCTATGTGGGATAAACAATATATTTATCAGAGTGTGCTTCAGCTGTTATAGGCTTTTGAAAACCAAGTCTTTCATCAGGGTATATGGTTCCAGATGGCTGCAAAGTTGATCTAGCCGCTTTCTACTAAAGTCGGCTCCCAACACTGGATGAAATCTCCCTAATGACAACTGAACTAGGCACCAATCTATAAGTATAGCAGAATATCATTGGGAATTATTTCATTGTATTGTTTTGTTTTTCTTTCTTTTTGCCAGTCTTGTTTACTTTTATCCTAGGTGTCTAGGCTATCCGGCCTCCAGTTCCTGGCCACTTGATTGGGCATGGGCTCCCTCTCTTGGCATGGGCCTTATGTTAGACCAGTCATTGGTTGTCCATTCCCAAAAGTTCTGTACCACCATTACACCAGTGCATCTTGTAGGAAGGACAAATTGTAGGTAGAAGGTTTTGTGGCTGAACTGGTGTCCCAGCTCCACTACTGGAAGCCTTGACTGGATACAGAAGATAGCTCCATATTCCCCATTACTAGGAGTTTTTCCTAAGGTAAACTCCTTGGAGTTTCCAAGGTAGTAGGTTTTAACTTGTCCCTGAAATGCTCCCCAATTCCAGTTTTCTCTCCTAATACTCTCTCCCTCCAACCCCTCAGCTTGATTCCTCCTATTCCCATCCTTACCTGTCAATATTCCATTTGTGAAATCTATTCTATTTCCCCTTCCCAGGCAGATTCTTACATGTTTCCTTCATCCCTCCTTTTTACTTAACTCTTTGGTCTCTGGCTTTTAACATGATTACCCTTTACTTAACCGCTAATATCTACTTATAAGAAGTGAGTACATACCATATTTGTCTTTCTGGGTCTAGATTACCTCACTCAGGATGATTTATTTCTAGTCCCATCATTTGCCTGCAAATTTTATGATCTCATTTTTTAAAGCTGAGTAATACTCCATTGAGTAAAGGTATCACATTTTCTTTATCTATTCTTCAGTTGAGGGGCATCTAGATTGTTTTTGGTTTCTGATTATTATGAATAAAGCTGCTATGCATAGAGTTGAGGAAGTGTTCTTGTGGTAGAATGGACCACCTTTTGAGTATATATGCTTGAGTAGAATATCTGAATTTTAAGGAAGAGAGATTCCCAACTATCTAAGAAACCACCACACTGATTTCCAAAATGGCTGTACAAGTTTGTACTCCCACCAGCAGTGGATGAATGTTGCCCTTGGGCCACATCCTTGCCAGCATGAGCTGTCACTTGTTTGTTTTGATCTTAGCCATTCTGGCAGGTAAAGATGGAATCTCAAAGTAGTTTTGATTTAATTTTCCCTGATAACTAAGGATATTGAACATTTCTCTAGGTACTTCTCAGCCATTTGAGATTCCTTTCTTGAAAATTCTGTGTTTAGATCTGTACACCATTTTTTATTTGGTTTGTTGATATCTAGTTTCTTGAGTTCTTTATATATTTTAGATATTAGCCCTCTGTGAAATAAAGAGTTGTTGAAAATCTTTTTCTATTCTATAGGATTCCATTTTATCCTATTGATGGTGTCCTTTTGCCTTACAAAAGCTTCTCTGTTTCATGAGGTCTCATTGTTGATCTTAATGGCTGAGCCATAATGGTGTTTTGTTTATGAAGTTATCTCCTGTGCCAAGGTGCTCAAGGCTATCGGCTGGGGGCCTCCCAGCCTGGAGAGGGTAGTGGTGGGGGCACAGAGTAGGACTCTGGTATGGCTATAAAGTCTGAGGGTCTCCAGATGTTCTAGCTCTCTAAGTGTACTGAAATGCTGATGATAACTTCTAGTCCCAAAAACTTTCTTGCTCTAAGAGTTAAAAGGCTGCTGGCTTAGGTGATTAACACCTGTAGTCTAACAGAGGAAAGGAGAAAAATTCTCTAAGTGGGGAAAAGCAAAAAAAAAAAAAAAAAATCTAATAAGGGAAAAATTCTTCTCTATCTTTTTTTCTTTTCTCAGTACTTATACATCTTTCAGAATACATGATCACATGTTACAAAGTCCATCACAAGTTCACACAAAAAATCAAATCATAAATTGAAATAGAAGTTTACAACAGAGAATGCTTACATGCATATCCATTAGGATTAATTATCTGGCTAAGCATCCATCACCTGTCACAGCTCCACAGGTTCATAGAAGATTTAAAACCGTAACTAAGTTATTAGTAAAGTTTTTTATAGATAAGCCCAGACAATATTTTATCTTCTGTCCTAGTACCTATAATAAATAATTAGTTCTCTTTTTAATGACCTTTGGTTAATTGTTTTACAACCTCTTGGAATGTGCTCTGAGTTAGAGAAAGTCTGGTTTAGTATCTCAGAGCAATTAACTGGTGACACTTGGGAAACTGGCAGAGTTCTCACTGCAGTTTTGACTGTCAGAAAAGGACTTAATAACGGTCCCACTATAAAAGAGCTTAATAATCACTGATATAATTTTAGAAATTCTTATAGAATCATCATTAAGACTTATATTTGTCTATATAGCATCACTACTAGAAAGTACATCTTCATAGATCTGCAGAGATCTTCTCCAAAGGGGTGGACTATTACCTAGTAATTGTTATATATGTTTAATAATAACAGGAAAAGCATACTAATAGCAGGAATCTTTCCTAAAATGAATTCTCTTATGGCCTTGCTTCATAAGAATGAACCTGTCATAGATTATATAATAATCTGAAGCAGACCATCACAGAAAGATCACCTGCTAGTTATTAGCTTGTCTCATTATGGCTCCTGACAGCTATCCCTCACTTTCTAATTTGTCAGGTTTAGTGTATCTTGTTTTATGGTGAGGTATTTGATCCATTTATCAGAGTGATAGATATGGATCTATTTTCGTTCTTCTACATGAAGACACCCAGTTAGATTAGCACCATTTGTTGAAGATAGTTGCTCTTTTTTTGTTGTATAATTTTGGCTTCTTTGTCAAAATCAAGTGTCCATAGGTATGCAAATTTATATCTTGGTCTTCAATTCAATTTTACTGATCAACCTGTCTGTTTTTATTACAATATCATTCGGTTTTTTTTAATATCACTCTGCAGTACCACTTGAAACCAGGGCTGATGATACCTTTAGAAGTTCTTTATTGTACAATATTGTTTTAGCTATCCTAGGATTTCTTATTTTCTACAAGAAATTGAGTATTGTTCTCTCAAGGTCTGTAAAGAATTGTGTTGAAATTTTGATGGGAATTGTGTTCAATCTGTAAATTGCTTTTGATAAGACAGTCATTTTTAGTACTTTAATCCTATCAATCCATGAGCATGAGAGATCTTTCTATCTTCTGATGTCTTCTTTAATTTCTATCTTCAAAGACTTGAAATTCTGTCATATAGGTCTTTCACTTCTGTGGTTATTTGAATATGCTTGGCCCATGGAAAGTGACACTATTAGGAGATGTGGCTTTGATGGAGGAAATGTGTGAACAGTGTAAATAGGCTTTGAGGTCTCCTCCTATGCTCAGGCTCTGCTCAGTGTATATGAGACCCTCCCCTTGGTTGACTGCAGAGGAGTCTCCTTCTGGCAGCCTTTGTGTCAAGGTATAAAACTCTCAGTTCCTTCTCCCCCACTATGTCTTCCTGCTTCCCTTCTATGCCTGCAGGTTGCCATGCTTCCCACCATAATGATAATTAACTAAATCTCTGAAATTCTAAGCCAGCCCCAATTAAATGTTTTCCTTTATAACAGTTGCCTTGGTTATCAAATCTCTTCACAGCAACAAAACCCTAACTAAAACAACTTGTTTGGTTAGAATTATATCAAGATATTTTATACTATTTATGGTTGTTGTAAAGGGTGTTGTTTCCCTAATTTCTTTCTGAACTGGTTTTGTCATGTATAAAGGACAGCTACTTTGTTCATGTCCAGTCAATTTGCTGAAGAGATTCATCAGCTGTTGAAATTCCCTGGTTTAATTTTTTGGGTTGTTTATATATATTAACATATTATTTGCAAATAATGATAATTTGACTTCTTCCTTTTCGATTTGTATCCCCTTGATCTCCTTCAGTTGTCTTATTTCTCTAGCCCAAATTTCAAGTAATATATTGAATAGATATTGAGAGAGTTGACAGCTTTGTCTTGTTCCTGACTTTATTGGATTAGGTTTTAGTTTGTTCTTCACTTAATTTAATGTTGGCTACAAGCTTGCTGTAAATTTGTCTTTACTATGTTTGGGTATATTGCTTGTATCCCTAATCCCTCTAAGACATTAATCATAAGGAGGTACTGGATTTTGTCAAAAGGCTATTTCAGCATCTAACGAGATGATCATGTGGATTTTTTTTCTTCAGTTTATTTATATGAGTAATTACACTGACTTTTATATGTTGAACCACCTTGCATCTCTGAAATGAGCCTTACTTAGTCATGGTGGATGATCTTTGTACTGGATGATTTTGTGTGTCAACTTATGCAAGTTAGAGTCATCAGAGGGAAAGGAACTTCAGTTGAAGAAATGCCCCCATGAGATCCAGCTGTAATGCATATTTTCAATTAGTGATCAATGGGCAAGGGTCCAGCCCATTATGGATGGTGCTATCTCTGGGCTGGTAGTCCTGGGTTCTATAAGATAGTAGGCTGAGCAAACTATGTGAAGCAAGCTGGTAAGCAGCACCCTTTCATGGCCTCTGCATCATTTCTTACCTCCAGGTTCCAGCCCTGCTTAAATTCCTGTTTTGACTTCCTCCAGTAATGGACTATGATCTGGAAGTGTAAGTCAAATAAACCCTTTTCTCCCAAACTTCCTTTTGGTCATGGTGTCTCCTTACAGCAATAAAACTCTAAGACAATCTTTTTGATGTGTTCTTGGATTTGGTTTTTGAGTATTTTATGGAACATTTTTGCATTGATGTTCATAAGGGAAATTGATGTGTAATTCTGGACCTTTTTTACTGGGGACAGAGGAACATTTTTTAATGACTGCTTTGATGTTGTTAGGCATCTATTTAAATTGTTTATCTGATCTTGACTTAACTTTGGTAAGTAGAGAAAATCATCCCTTTCTTTTTGGTTTTCAATTTCGCAGACTACAAGTTTTAAAAGTATGCCCTAGCGATCCTTTGGATTTCCTTGGTGTCTGCTGTTTCTTTTCATTTCTGATTTTGTTCATTTAGCTATTCTGTCTCTCTCAGTATTTTAGTTAGGCTGGATAAGGGTTTGTATATCTTGTTGACTGTCTCAAGGAATCAACTCTTTGTTTCATTGACTCTTTGAATTGCTCTCTTTGTTTCTATTGTATTGATTTCAGCCCTCAGTTTGATTGTTTCTTGCTGTTCACTCCTCTTGGGTATGTTTGCTTCTTTTTGTTCTAAAGCTGTAAATTGTTTAATTTCTCCATTGTTTTTATGTAACCACTTAGTGTTGTGAACATTGCTTTCATTGTGTCCCTTAAGTTTGGGTATATGGTACACTCATTTTCACTAAACTCTAGAAAGTTTTTCATTTTCTTCTCTATTTCTGTCTTTATTATTATTAGTCAGTATTATTATTCAGAGGAAAGTTGTTCAGTTTCCATGAGTTTGTAGGCTTTCTAGTGTTTCTGTTGTTTTTGAAATCCAGCTTTATTCTGTGGTGGTAGGATAAGACTCATTTTAATTTTCTTGTATCCGTTGAGACTTGTTTAGTGACAGAGTATGTCCATGAGGTGCTGAGGACAATGTGTATTCTTTCGTGTTTGGGTAAAATGTTTTGTAAATATCTGTTCATTCCAGTTGATTTATAACATGTTAGTTTCAGTATTTCTCCGTTTAGGTTTTGTTTGGATGACTGTCTTTTAGTAATAGTAGGGTATCCCAAGGTCTCCCATTATCAATGTGCAAGGGTCATTGTGTATTATATAAGTTTTAGTAATGTTTCTTTTACAAATGTGGATGGCCTTTTGCATTAAAGAAATAAATGGTAAGAATAAAATATCATTGGTGGATTTTTCCTTTGGTGGGTATGAAATGTTTCTCCTTATTCCTTTTTATTAACTTTGGTTGGATGCCTATTTTGGAAGATACTAGAATCACTACATCAGCTTTCTTCTTAGATCCATTTGCTTGAAAAGTCTTTAGATAATCCCTTTACTCTGAGGTAATGACTAGCTTTGATGTTGAGTTGTGGGGTTTGTGTGCAGAAAAAGAATAAATCCTGTATTTGCATCCAAAGTGTTAGTCCGTGTCTTTTCATTGGGGAGTTGATCCCATTGATATTGATGTCAATGACCAACGACTGTTAATTCCTGTCATTTAATTGTTGTTGGTGGTGGCAGTTTGTGTGTGTGTGTGTGTGTGTGTGTGTGTGTGTGTGTGTGTTTCCCTTCTTTTTGTTTGGCTAGTGTGCGATAATTTATTTCCTCTGTTTTCATGTGTATAGTGAACCTCCTTGGATTTGAGTTTTCCTTTTTGTACCTTCTGCCAGGCTGGGTTTATAGATATTGTATAAATTTGAGTATTTATAAATATGAATATCTTGTTTTTCTCTATATGGTGATTGGGAGTTTTGCTGGTTATAATAGTCTGGGCTGGTCTCTTAGAGTCATCAGGACATCTAAAGGTCTCCTGACCTTTAGAGCCTCCCTTGAGAAGTCATGTGTAAGTCTAATGATCTGTTTTTATAGTTACTTGCTCTTTTTCCCTGGAAGCTTTTAATATTCTTTCTTTATTCTGTATGTTTATTATTTTATTATGTGGTGAGAGGATTTTCTTTTCTGACCTAATCTATTTGTTGTTCTGTATGCCTCTTGTACCTTTATAAGCATCTCCTTCTTTAGGCTAGGAAATTTTTCTTCTATGACTTTATTGACAATATTTTCTTGGCCTTTGAGCTGGGGTTCTTCTCCTATACCTATTATTCTTAGGTTTAGTGTTTCTATGGTGTCCCAGAATTCCTGGGTATTTTGTGTTATAGATTTTTGGGTTTAATATTTTCTTTTAATATTTATTGATATCTTGTATGATATCTTCAGGGCCTGGGATTCTCTTTCATTTCTTATATTTTGTGGTGAAGCTTGCCTCTGTAGATCCTGTAAGCTTTATTAGATTTTTTTATTTCTAGAACTCCCTGCATTTGTGCTTCTATTTCCCTTCTATTTCAATTTTCAGGCCTTGGACAGTTTTATTCTTTTCCTTAATCTTTCTTTTGAGGGGGGCTTTCCTTAAGGGACTTATTTATTTCCTCTTTAAGACCTCTATTTTCATAACATTAAGTTTAAGGTATTTTTCTTGTGCTTCAACTGTATTGCAATATTCAAAGTTTGCTGTAGTAGGATAACTGGGCTTTTGTGGAGACATATTGTCTTGGTTGATGTTGATTGTATTGTTAAGCTGGTGTCTGGGTATCTGGGTTCTAGGTAACTATAGATTTAAGCACTAATTTATGACTTAGACTTTGTTAAATGGGTGTTTTGTTTCTTGGTTTCTGCTTCCTCTCATCTTCTAGTCTGCGTGTCCTCTGGTTGGCAGTGATTCTCTGCCAGGGTTGGGGGCTGGGACATGGCAATGAGGAGAGGAGGGGAGATTAGAGATAGTATGGAGTGGGGTACTTAAATGATGTATGATTTGATTATTACATACTGATTAAATTAATTCTAATACTATTATATAAGCATGCACAATTGGTGTATGTGAATTTAAAAAAAAAAAATAAAAAGCTTCGTTTAATCCAAGAAACAACTGACAATTACTGTTTTAGACTGAATACTTGGCTACCAACTTCCTCTGGCCACTCCTTGGGCTCATTGTCTTAAGTAATGATCTTAATAATACTGAACCATAGAGTGTGTGTAGAAGGCTTACATGGTAACAAAATATGTTTTAAAAGTGATAGAACAAAATATAAAAAAGCAATGCAGCTGTGACAAACCTTCAGATGAAGTCATGTGGAGTTTTGGTGCTGGATAATTTTTCAGAATTTTCTAAAATCACATAACAAGACTTCCCTTTCATCACTGTAGAAACTAGCTGCTAAATGCAGAGCACTCCTGGGAGAAGCAGACCCTGAAGGAGAATAATTCAGCAAAGGGGGCCCATAGCATTAAACCAAATGAAAATGGGCCTGTCTTACTGTCCAAGAGACAGAGAAAGAGGAAATAATAGCAATAGTTTTGATATTTTTAATGTCTTGTTTTTTCTTCTTAAAAATTAGATACAATTTATTATAGATAATTTGAAAATAAAAATTTAAATGCCTTACAAGTGCATCATTGCACTAAAACAGTGATAAGAGATTCTTTTTGTTCCTTACGTACAATGTCAGACTTTTGTATTTACTTGTGTTTATTAGCTGATTTATAACATTAGAATCCTAAAGATTTCATCCATCTTCAGGTGTCAGCCATCCTGATGACCCCTACATTACTAATTGCACAGGTGGAACCTCAAGCTCCAGCAGAGGACCTGGTGCTCTCTCCTATCCAGTATCATTGACATGTAATTCTTCCTTCCTTAGATATGTGACCTACCTGTTACTAGGCCAATGAACATTATACGCACTACATTTTATTGAAAATTAAATTCAACCGTAAACTTCAAGGAACTATTCAGTTTGTAAACCTGAGGGTCAGCTAAGCTTTATGTTTTGAAACCAGTGTTGTATAATTCCTAATTATCTTTGCCATTTTTTATTAGATATTTTATTTACACTTCAGATGGCATCCCCTATCCCCATCCACCCCACCCCCCTTAGGAAACCCCTATCCCATGCCCCCTTTTCCTTTTTGCATTTATACATTTTTTAAAATAATGTTAATCAAAGGCTTTATAAGTTTGAAATTGTTCAATCAGAGGTGTAACCCACTGACCGACCTAGATATAACAACTATCTTTGACTGGTGGAGATACATGAATATCTGCCTCCCTGTCTCCCTCCTCTTTCTCTCTTTCATCACCTAGCTTCTCCTCTCCTTCTTCTTCTCCTCTTTTTACTCCTTTTCTTCCTCTCAGTACTCCTCCTACCTTAGCTCCTCCTACACATCACCCTTCCTGTTAAAATGAAACTTTTCTCTCAAAATACAATTAGAGCATAATTATGCCAATTTGTACCAGTGAGGTACAGGATAGTCCTAATACCCAGTCCATCCTTTTGTTGACTAACCAGCTCCTCTGTCATCTATTCTAACTAAAACATTTAGTTCTGAACCTGGCTTTAGGATGAATGTCAGCTGACGACCATCCACTCAAATCTTTTCTCTCAAGGTAAATAGCCAGAACTGTCTATGAGACTATAAGTTTTCAACCCTGTCAGAAATCCAGAATGACTGAGTTAACTAAAATTATGGGAAGCACAAAGCATAGCTTCTAAAACTTAGCCAATTTATAGAGACTGGTGAACACCTGGACACTCGCTCTACTTCAAAACGTTGGAGCATCTGTTCTTCTGCCTTCTGGCCCAGGATCTTCTGACAGACGTTAGTGCTGCAGAATTATTAAGGGCTGATTACTCTGTCTAGGCAGATATAATCAGTCGACTATTCTGCAAGTGTGTCCTTTTCTGGACAGTAATTTGTCTGTAGAAGGAAAGTGGCAATTCTTGCCTAGTGGCTGTCTCACCACAACTGGAGTAACTCCAAGGATGCTCAATTTCTTCTTAGAATTCAATATAGGAAGCTGTCCGGAGCAGACAGGTCTCTAATGAAAATGAACATTAATACTGAAATGTTTGTCATGTCAATTCTAAGGATTTCTGATGTTTTGAAAACTAGCTATCCATGTAAGGTAATCTGAACTGTTGCCTGTTAACTCCACTCAGCTATTTCTAAATAAAACATAGAGAACACCCTTATAATAAACTCCAAGTCATGAATTTGCTATAGTCCCTTAACTCACAGGCTGACCATCTCAAATCAGTTAAAAAAAAGTTAAAGAAGGACTGGGTCTAAGCTTTGTATTCCTAAATGTGTTATACTGGTACAATGCCTATGAGAGTAACAATATTCGTCTCACTCTTATATCACTAAGAAGCTCATGCCAATGAAAGCCATCAGTTACATTAGAACTCAGTGTAAAAGGGCAGCACTGCCATCTACAGGCTTTTGGTAAGCATTTCATACACTATTTGACTGCTCAATATTTATAGGTTCATAGGGTAAAACAAAAAGTGAAATTAATCAAAATTTAGCAAGAGTAAATTTACTTGTTAGTTAGTTTTTAACCACTGAGATAGTACCAGCTATGATGTCTGTATGTATAATCAAAATGTTAACCATAATATACAGGCTGCAGAATAGTTATGAAATAGATATGCATATAAGAATCACATAGCAGAGGTTTGCCATAGCAGGCATCACTGGGAGGGGAAACCCTTGGTCCTGTGGAGGCTCAATGTGGAGGGGAATGCTAGGATGCTGAGGCAGGAATGGGTGGGAGGGTGGGTGGGTGGGTAGGAGAGCACGCTCATAGAGGCAGGGGGAGGAGGAAAGGGATAGGGGATTTTTGGAGGGGAAACTGGGAAAGGGGTAATATTTGAAATGTAAATAAATAAAATAACCAATAAAAATGAAAAAAAGAATGACACAGGAGAAACCCACCTTCTGCTGCATGGCACAGGTGGGCAATAGACACATAGAAGACCATCTGCAGCCATGACACATGCTGTGGGTAGACAGAGGAAACACAGAGACCTGCCTGCTTTCACACCATGCAGCACAAGAGGGGGAAGATATCCAGAGACTCAACAGCTGCCACACCACATGGGCAGGCTATAAACACCTAAAGACCTGCTTGTTACCACATCATATAAGCAGGAAAAGGATGTCACCAGAGGCTTGCCAGCATGTGGCTCACCTGCAGCAGGAGCTACTACAATGGGCAAGTATGTGGTGGAGAGATGAGAGAGAAAGAAGTGGAGCAGTCTGAGCATTATAAAAAGAGCTGATACTGGATACAGAAGGGTGGAAAGGAATAGCCTGTTGTAAGTAGCCAGCCCTGTAATCTGAGACCATGGTGAAGTCCCATCCCATGCTGCTGCTGATGTCTGCACCCATGGCCAGGCAGCTGCAGGGGTTGGTGTCAATGTCAATGGTTCATGTTACCACTAGGTCTGGGAAGATGTGGGGGAACACATATATCCAGGAGCTGGGTAGAACTGGCACCTCCTCTTACTGGTTGTGGCACTGTAAAGATACCAACCCTGCACCTGGTCAGGACAGCACAGTGGAGCTAGCCCTGATGGTGGGGGCTTCAGTGAGCCATACTAGAGGGCATGAGTGTAAAAGAGCTGACCCCACCACTTGTCTACTGTAAAGTGGTGCAGCTGTGGAGGTGATGACTTCCCCTCCCTCACTCCTTGCTACCTCTGGGCCCTGGTACCATGAGAACAGATGAGCTGACCCTGTCCCCTTGCCAGCTACAGCTCTTGGGAAAGCTGGCCCTGCACCTTGCCTAGACAGCACAGTAGAGCTGGTATCTGCTCCACTGCCTCACCACCTGTGATAGTCAGGAAAGCTGGCCCTGAGGTCATGAGAACAAGAAAGCATACTCTGATTTCTGCAAAGGGTGGCATTGGGTGACAGTGACAGTAATAGAGAGCTCATTGTGGTGATATGGATGCAGAAGAGCCAGCTGACCAGCCATCACTGGCCATTCATGGCTTTGAGTAGATCTACCCCAAAATCTATATCATCTGGGATAGTTGGAGTATGTAAAAGGGCCAGTCCTGCTGATCCAAAGCTGCAGGATCTTCATGATCACAACAGGATAACTGGTGTCGGCTTCTTGCCAGCAGGTCCAGGAGAGAGGAGAGAGGTCTCAGTCCTGCTGGGTCCCTCTGTGGCTGAGCAGGATAGTGAGTGTCGATGGCCCAAAAGAAACACACTGGGCTGGGAGTCTTGTCGAAGCAGGAACTTAATTTTATTTCATCAGCCAGGAAGGGGATTTTTGGTGAGGTGAGATGACACAGGAGGCAGGGAAGGGTGATGGAGGGTATGGGGTGACTGACAGGGCCAATGGCAAAGCTCTACATTAGCAATGGCGGGGAAGAGGCAGGGCCAAACAGATCTTGCTGAATCACTGAGATAGGTCTCAAAACTTGAGCTAGGCTTAGGCTCTTCCACAAGGCTGCAGAAACTCAGAGCCAGGCTCAGGTTTGTCCACAAGGCCCAAACCAGGGCCAAAATGGGGCCCAACAAACTGGGAGGAGTCTTGTTGAGGATACAATATTGATGATGTCACACAAACCAGAAAACTTAAACCAGTCATTAAACAATGATTCATTGAAATAAAAATCTGCAAATGAAAATGTGTGGACAGAATGGTAGACTTTAGGATATGTTATGATACACTACAGCTTCCATGACAAGATATATTTTTTTATTTTGTATTGTTTATGTTTGTTTCTGTGTTTTTTATTTTGTTGCAGTGGGGGAGGAGAGATTGCAAGGGTAGAGGGCAGAGAACAGAGAGATGAGTAAGCCTGGAATGCATGATGTGACATTCACAAAGAATCAATAAAAATGTTTTTTTTTTTTTTCAAAGCAGAAGTAGATTCAAATTGAGGCACCACTAACCAGTAATGTAAAGCCTTGACTATCTCAACTAGGAATAGTAGCATTGTCTATAATCTCAGAAATCAGAGGTAGAAACAAGAGGATTTCCACAAATTTAAGACATTCTTAAGAAGCAGAAACTAAGTGAAATATGCTTACCTGCTAAGCCAGTTATACATAGTAGTCAGTGGTTTTAATCACAGGCTTTTCTATAAACTGCTCAGCAAAATCTGTCTTGAGGGAACTCACTATCTGTGAGCAAACCTAAATACAGCTGCATTAACCTGGTTTTGCCTTAATTATACTATGATCATCAACAGTACAGGTTAAACTAAAAAAGATGTGATAAATATGTGCTTTTTGGAAGATACTGGCAAAAAAGTTGACAATTATTATTTTACCTACTATTTCTAAAGAGTCCTGAAGCATATTATTAGCTTTTGTTAGCATCTAATATGCTGTTGTATCTTCTTCATAGCAATATTGTTCAATCCCTCCCTCCAACACTACACATCAGATTACTTTATTAGTCTTTAACTAAGGAATCACCAGCCCTATTTAGTAAGTCTTGTGTGTGTGCCCCTAAAGATATCATACATTTGTAACCATTACTGCTAAAACTATTTCTCCAGTTGTATTACAGGGCTATAGTAATAAAATTAGCATGGTATTGGCACAAAACAGACACAGTGACCAATGGAATCAAATTAAAGACCCATATCCGCACACATATGAATGCCTGATTGTTTTATAAAGAAACCAGTAATAACACACTGCACAAAAACAGACAGCATCTTCAACAAATGATGCAAGTCAAATTGTATAGCTATCAATAGATGAATCCCAATAAAATGTATATCACCCTGCATAAAACTCAACTCTAAATTGATCAAAGACCTCAACATAAAACCAGATACAGTGAACCTGAGAAAAGCAAAAGTGGGAATAGCCTTGAGTTCATTGGCACAGGAAAAGACTTAGTACAGGCACTAAAAATCACCAATTAATAAATGGAACCTCATGAAACTGTAAATCTTCTGCAGAGAAAGGATACCATCATTCAGACAAAGTAGCAGTCTACAGAATGAGAAAAGTATTTTTTCCAACTACACACCCAATAGAGGCATAATATCCAAAATATACAAAGAACTAAAAACTAGATATCAAGAGGCCAAACAAATTTTTAAAGTTTACAAATAGAAATAGAGAGTGCTCAGTAGAAGAAATTTTAAAAATTGTCCAACATCCTTAGTCAACAGTGAAATAAAAATTAAAATAACTTTGAGATTTCCACTTCCACCTGGCATAATATTCAGTTAAGACCAATAAAACAAGTGATAGCTCATACTGGCAAGGATGTGTAGGAAGGGGACAGTTATTCCTTCCTGGAAGGAGTGCAAACTTGTACAGCCACTATGAAAATCAGTGTGACAGTTCCTCATAAAGATGAGAACCAATCAACTTCAAGATCTAGCTATACTAGTCTTTGGCATATAAAGGCTGCTTCACCCTACTAAAGAGAGGCTGGCTTAATCATGTTCATTGCTGCTCTATTCATACAACCTAGAAATTAGAAACAAAATAGATGACCTCATCAGAACAAATGAATAAAGAAAATGTAGTACATTTACACTGCTCTAAACAGACATCACTTTTCAGGGTCTATTTAATATTGCCTTCTATTCTCCAACTTTTTTCCCTTAGCTCAGAATTTTAAATTATCTAGCTTTATGTGAACCTGACACAAACTAGAATCATTAGAAAGGAAGGAGCCTCAATTAAGAAAATGCCTATCAGTAAAATAAGCAGGCTTGTAGGGTGTTTTCTTAATTAGTGTTTAATATGGGAGGGCCCAGATCACTGTGGATAGTGCCATCCCTGGGATGGTGGTGCTGAGTTCTACAAGAAACAGGCTGAGCAAGCCATAAGGAACAAGCCAGTAAATCCTCCATGGCTTCTGCATAAGGAACAAGCCAGTAAAACTTCTATGGCTTCTGCATAAGGAACAAGCCAGTAAAACTTCCATGGCTTCTGCATTAGCTCTTGCCTTCAAGCCCCTGCCCTGCTTGAGTTTCTGTCCTGACTTCCTTTGATGACAACCTGTAATGTAGAAGTTTAAGCTAAAAAAAACCTTTCTTCTCCAAATTTCTTTGGTCACAATGTTCCATCATAGCAATAGTAACCCTAAGGTAGTCCCAAACCTCCTCCTGAAAGGCTATAGAATATAGCCTGTGTTGTGCTCTACAAAGAAATTTTTTATGTTAGATAAACTACATTCACTCATAAGTTTCAGTAGTATTGGTCATGAAAAATATTAGTGAATCAACAATGTGTGTTGATGTATATTCAATAAGGTATTTTAAATGGAAAAACACATAAAACAGTGTTATGTATTAGTTGGTTGATAAAGATTGTGTAACCACAGATTTACAAGTTAACCCTGTGTATTACCTAAGAACACAAGTTTGGTATTACTTGGTCCCAAGGACCTTCACAGGATCCCAAGAACATTCTGCTTCCCCATGGAGGACTGCAGAGCTCCAAGACCAGCTTGGAACCTTACCCCACAAATCCCTTCCCAATCAGGTCCACCTGGGGTGCAGCCTGCAGGGAAAACCAGATGCCTAAAAAACAGCCTAACATAATCAACAAGAGCCAGGGCAATATGGTACCACCAGAGCCCAGGTATCGTGCTACAGCAAGCCCTGAATCTCCTAACAAAACTGAAGCAAAAGAAGATGATCTTAAATCTAATCTTATGAAGATGGTAGAAGCCTTTAAAGAAGAAATTAATAACCCTTAAAGAAATACCAGAAAACATATTCAAACAGGTAGCAGCATTAAAAGAGAAAGCAAATCAAAATAAAGAAATACAGAAAAATACAATGAAGCAGTTGAAAGATATGAATAAAACTGCCCATGACTTGAAAAAGGAAATAGAAGCAATAAAGAAAACACAAACGGAGGCAATCCTGGAAATCGAAAACCTAGGAAAGAGAACAGGAACTAGAGACATAAGAATTGCCAACAGAATACAAGAGATGGAAAAGAGATTCTCAGGCATAGAACATACGATAGAAAAAGTTAATACACTGTTCAAAGAAAACACAAAATCTAAAGTGCTCATGACACAAAACATCCAAGAAATTAAGGACAATATGAAAAATCTAAGCCTAAGAATAGTAGGAATGGAAGAAGGAGAAGATTCCTAACTTAAAGGCCCATAAAACATCTTCAAAATAATTATAGAAGAAAAGTTCCCTAACCTAAAGAGATGCTTATAAATGTACAGGAAGCTTACAAAACACTAAAGAGAGTTGATCAAAAAGCTCTCCCACCACATGATAATCAAAACACTAAATATACAAAACAAAGATAAAATATTAAAAGCTTCAAGGGGAAAAGTCCAAGTAACATACAAAAGCAGACCTATCAAAATTACACCTGATTTTTCAACTGAAACTCTGAAAGTTAGAAGGGCCTAGGCAGATGTCTTACAGACTATAAAAGACCACATATGTCAACCTAGACAACTATATCCACAGATTGAGAAACCAAGGTATTCCATGATAAAACTAAATTTAAACAATATCTTTCCATTAACCCAGCCATATAGAGGATACTAGAAGGAAAACTCCAACTCAATGAAGCTAACTAAACTCAAGAAAACAAAAGAAATAACTAATATCACACAATTATAACCAATAGAAGAGAAACACACATACACACACTATCACTAGCAATCATTGGTCATTAATATCTCTCAATGTCAATGGACTCAATTCCCCTATTAAAAAAAAAACACAGACTAATAGACTGGATGCATAATCAGAATCCATCATTCTGCTGTCTACAAAAGTCATATTTAAGCAGCAAAGATAAACTTTATCTAGAGTACAAGGCTGGAAAAGATTTTCCAAACAAACGGACAAAAAAAAAAAAAAAAAAAAGAAAAGAAAAGAAAAAGAAAAAAAATGGAGTAGTCACACAAATGTCGAGTAAGATAGACTTTCAACTGAAAGTAATCAAAAGAGAGAGGGAAGGACACTTCATATTCATCAAAGAAAAAAAAATCCAACAAGAGGACACCTCAATTCTGAATATCTATACCCCAAATGCAAGGACAACCACATTTGTAAAAGAAACATTACTAAAACTTTTAAATCATGCATCAAGCCCCAAAAGTAATACTGGGAGACTTCAACACCCCACTCTCACCAATAGGCAAGCCATCAAGACAGAAACTAAAGAGAGAAATAATGAAAGAGATTATGATTCAAATGGACCTAAAAGATATTTATAGACACTTTCCCCAAACATAAAAGAATATACTTTCTTCTCAGCACTTCATGGAACCTTCTCCAAAACTAACCATATAATTAGGCACAAAGTCAACCTCAGCAGATACAATAGGATTGAAATAACCCCTTCCATCTTATCAGATCACCGTGGATTAAAACTAAACTTCAACAGCAACAGAAAGCCTGCATACTCATGGAAGCTGAACAACTCTCTACTCAATGATCACTGGGTCAGGGAGGAAATAAAGAAATTTAAGACTTTCTAGAATTCAATGGAAATGAGGGCACAACATACCCAAACTTATGAGACACTATGAAAGCAATTCTAAGAGGAAAGTTCATAGCATTAAGTGCCTTCATTAAAAAAAAAAAAAATTGAAAAGTTCTCATATTAACCAATTACTATAGGGAAAAATGCAAATGTGCCTAAGAGGAATAGAAGGCAGGGAAAAAAAAATCAAACTCAAGGCTGAAATCAATCAATTAGAATTAAAGAGAACAATACAAAGAAGCAATCAAACCAAGAGCTGGTTCTTTGAGAAAGTCAACAACATAAACAAACCCTCAGCCAAACTAACTAAAAGGCAAACAGATAGTACCCAAATTAGCAAAATCAAAAACAAAAAGGGAGACAAACAAAGGACACTGAGGAAATTCAAAGAATCATTGGGTCTTTCTTCAAAAGCCTATACTCCACAAACATGGAGAATCTAAATGAAATGCATGCTTTTCTAGATAGATACCAATTACCATTATATCAAGATCAGGTAAACTATCTGTGTAATCCTATGACCTTTAAGGAAATAGAAGCACTGGTTAAAAGTCTCCCAATCAAAAAAAGCCCAGGGCAGATGGTTTTAGCAAAGAATTCAACCAAGAATTCAAAGAAGAGCTAATGTCAATACTTCTCAAACGATTCCACAAAATAGAAACAGAAGAAACATTGCCAAATTTATTTTATGAAGTCACAGTCACCCTGATACCTAAACCACATTAAGACTCAACAAAAAAAAAAAGAATTTCAGACTAATTTCCCTTTTAAACCTTGATGCAAAAATACTCAATAAAATACTCTTAAACTGAATCCAAAAACATATGAATGACATCATCAACTATGATCAAGTATGCTTCATCCTAGATTTGCAGGGGTGGTTCAGTATGTGAAAGTCCATCAACATAATCCACCATATAAAGAAACTGAAAGAAAAAACACAAAATCATCTCATTAGATGCTGAAAAAGCCTTTGACAAAATCCAACACCCTCTCAGGTTAAAAGTCTTGGACAGATCAGGGACACAAGGTCCATACATAAACACAATAAAGGCAATATTCAACAAGCTAATAGCCAATATCAAATAAATGGACAGAACTTAAAGCAATTTCACAAAAAATCAGGAACAATACAAGACTGTCCATTTTCTTTTAATCTCTTCAATACTTAAAGTTCTAGCTAGAGCAATAAGACAACTAAAAGATTAAAGGGATACAAATTGGAAAGGAAAATTGAAGTTTTGCTCTTCATAGATGATATGATAGTATATATAAGTGGAACCAAAATGTCTATCAGAGAACTGCCACAGCTGATAAACACCTTCAAAAAGCAGCTGGAACACCAACAGACTGAGCTCTGGGACCCCAGTAGGGGAGCTGTGGCAAGGACTAGAGGAGTGTAGGGAGATTGCAACTCTATAGGAAGAACAATGTGCTCCCAGGGACTAGACCACCAACCAAGGAGTGTACAGGGAAGGATTCATGGCTCCAGACACATATGTAGTAGAGGATAGCTTTGTCGGACATCAGTGGGAGGGGAGGCCCTTGGTCTTGTGGAGGCTTGATGCCCCAGTATAGGAGGATGCTGGAGCTGTGAGACCGGAGTGGGTGGGTGGATTGGGGAGAACCCTCCTAGAGGCAAAGGGGAGTGGAGAGAGGGTGGATGGGATGGGGGATTTGTGAAGGGGTAACCCAGAAGGGGGATATCATTTGAGATATAAACACAGGAATGATTAATTTAAAAAAAGTGGTTGGATACAAAATTAACTTAACGAAATCATTAACCCTCAGTTATATGAACAAAAAACAGGCTGAGAAGGAGGTTAAGAAGAAAATACCCTTCACAATAGGCACAAATAATATAAAATATCTTGATGTAACTCTAACCAAGCAAGTGAAAGACCTGTATGACAAAACCTCAAGTCTCTGAAGAAAAAAACTGAGGAAGATATCAGAAGATGAAAAGATCTCCCATGCTCATGGATTGGTAGGATTAAGGTAGTGAAAATGGCTATCTTGCCAAAGGCAATCTACAGATTCAATGCAATTCCCATCAAAATTACAACACATTTACAGATCTTGAAAGAAAAATTATCCACTTCATATGAAAATACAGACACCTAGGTTAGCTAAAACAATCCTGTAAAATAAAAGAACTTCTGAAGGTATCACTACCCCTGACTTCAAGCTTCCTGGGTGTGTTTCTGATCAACTATACTGGAGGTAGTGTTCTTTTTATGCTCACATTTACCATGACCTGATTTCGCAGTAAAAAAAGCTGCATGGTCTTTGTATAGAAACAGACAAGTTGTTCAATGGAATCAAACTGAAGATGCAGAAATAAAGCCACACACCTAGAAACACTTGATTTTTGGCAAGGAAGCCAAAACTACACAATGAAAAAGGGAGAGCATCTTCAACAAATGGTGGTAGTCTAACTGGATGTCTACATGTAGAAGAATACAAATGGACCCATATTTATCACCCTGCAAGAAAGTCAAGTACAAATGTATCAAAGACCTCAACATAAAAATAGATACACTAAATCTACTAGAATAGAAAGTGGGGAATAACCTTGTACTCATTGGTACAGGAGACAACTCACTGAATAGAAAACCAATGGCTCAGGCACTAAAACCAATAGTTAATAAATGGGAAGAAGTTAGACATCAACACACCAAATAAAACAATTAAAAAATTAAAATTAAAATTAAAAGACAGCGCTGTCTTAGTTAGGGTTATACTACTGTGAACAGATACCAGACCAAGGCAACTCTTATAAGTGAAATATACATACTGGCTTACAAGTTCAGAGGTTCAGTCCATTATCACCTAGATGGGAGCATGGCAGCATCTAGGCAAGCTCCGTACAAGCAGACCTGAGAATTCTACATCTTCATCTGAAGGCTGCTAGTGGAAGATTGACTTCCAGACAGCTAGGGTGGGAGTCTTAAACCCACACCCACAGTGACACACCTACTCTGACAAGGCCACACCTCCAAATAGTGCCACTCCCTGGGCCAAGCATAAACAAACCATTACAAGAGCTAAACAGAGAATTCTCAACAGAGGAATCTCGAACAGCCCAGAAGTATATTTCCCTCCACCCTCCACCCATCAGAATGGCTAAGATCAAAAACTTAAGGGACAGTAACATGCTAGAAAGGCTATGGAACAGGAGGAACACTCCTTCGTTGCTTGTGGGAATACACACACTTGTACAACCACTCTAGAAATCAATTTGGCAGTTTCTCAGAAAGTTGTGAATAGTTCTACCTCAAGACCCAGCTTGATACCACTCCTGGACATATACTCAAAAGATGCTGTCCTTGGGGGATACAAGTACACTTGTTCGACTATGTTCAGGATATAAGGTGGGGACTATATCCTTATATTCTAAAAATACGTACTTTTAAAATCAAACCTATCAAAGATGTGCTCAGCTTGTTGCATCTTAAACTGTTAATGAAGTATATATTCTAAATTCTGTTTTTCTTCTAGTAACAACTCCCATTCCATCCTCAAAAGTGTGTGGGCATACATGCACACACACACATCTGCAAATACCAGCACTCACATTCACATATCCACATGCATATACATATTTAAAAGAATTTTAAAAACTATTTTTAATTCTGCAAGATCCACCAAAAAGAAACGTGATTACTTTGTTAGCAATTTTTCCTTAACCAAGGAAGATTAAAGTCATAACAGAGGAAAAGACTAAACATTAAATACCACATCCATAACCATCAGGGACTTTGTGCCAAAACACTATCAGGTCTTCACCCACATTAATCTCCCTAAAATTCATCTACTGATCCTCAAAATGCTTGCATGTCCTCATTTTTCTCTCCTTATAAGTACGCAAGTTTCTGAATCCTGTGGGTTTATTGTTCACCTTCCCAGAGGCCCTGTAGATATAAATGTTTTACTGCTCTTTCGTCACAGTAATCTGTTTCTAGTTATTTTCATCAGATTGAAAGGCTAGAGTCTTCAATAGAGGGAGGAGTTCCTTTACTCCTACAACATTTACTCAGTGTAGTCTAGGATGGTCAGTAGAATATGAAAAATCTAAAATTTTTTATCTCAAAGATAACAAAGTTCACATCTCATATAACTTTACTAGTTTTGACTTAATTTGAACATCATGATAGAACTCATGCATGTTCAAATAAATGGTACAACTTGAAGGTCCATTTGGCTTCCATATAAGGAGGGTACAATGTGTTTCCTATACACACAGTGTAGCTGTTAGCCTGTTTCATCCTGTTTAAGTCTTGTGCGCTCCCAAGTGTTTCAGACTTTCCTAATATCCTCATGCACTTCTTTCCATATATATCTGTAAAAGCTTTCTGTTTTTATGTTCTATTTTATATTTTTCTCTTGAAATTTGCATATCCTATGTGTACTGGCTGATTTTCTGTGTCAACTTGACACAAGCTGGAGTTATCATAGAGAAAGGAGCCTCCCTTGAGGAAATCCTTCCATGAGATCCAGCTGTAAGGCATTTTCTCAATTAGTGATCAAGGGTGGACCATTGTGGTGGTGCCATCCCTGAGCTGATAGTCCTGGGTTCTATAAGAAAGCATGTTGAGTAAGCCAGGGGATGCAAACCAGTGAGTAACATCCCTCCACGACCTCTGCATCAGCTCCTGCTTTCTGACCTGCTTGAGTTCCAGTCCTGACTTCCTTTGATGATGAACAGCAATGTGGAAGTGTAAGCTGGATAAACCCTTTCTTCCCCAACTGATGTTTGTGCAAGAATAGAAACCCTAAAAGACTATAAAACTTCTTTTCTTTTTCTGTATTTCTTTTCTTTTTCTGAGCCATGTTGGAGAAACTTTACTTTGGGGAAATTATTTTATTTTGCCTCAAAAGAAAGAAAGAAAGAAACAAACAAACAAACAAAGAAAACTTCTTCCTCTCCAAATACTTCTCTGTCACACTCTGCAAGCTGGTAACCAGAAAAAGTAAGTAGTTTTAATTCATTCTAGAACATTCTAGGGCAGGGCTACACAGCAGGGATCAAAGCAAGCACACATCAAAAGCATTTCTGCTGATAGAGTTATCCTGAAGTCTCAGGCTGGTTCTCACTGCCTGCAAGCAAGTCTGCTCCAGTCTGCTCTTGCTTCTCTTCACTCAGCGGAGATTGTCACAAAACTTTTATAACAACCTGAGACAAAAAAAAAAAAAAAAAAAAAAAAAAAAAAAACCACAACACCAACAACAACAAAAAAAAAAAACACTTAAATTTCTCTTCCCAAAAGATAAATAGTTTCACTGATCTTACTATTCCTTTAACATTTCTTAAGCCTTTACTCTTGTCAGGTATTCTGCTAATTCCTGGGGCTTGAGAAATTAATGATACCGAGTGCTCCCACAGTAAGGACATCCAGACTTAGAGAGACACACATGAGAACTGTCCTCATATAGGATTATAAAGGTAGAGGCCAGCAGTCTTTTAAGAATCATTGAAGGGAGAACTGGCAAGATGGTTCAGTGTGAGGAAGAACTTGCCAAATAAGACTAATGACCTGAGTTCAATGGAAGAATGAGAAAATACATCTCCACAAAGTTGTCCTCTGATTGACACACATGTGGCATGGCATGCACCTCCCCCTCCCAGTACATTTCTTTGTCTATCTTTGTCTCTGTATTTGTCTCTGTTTCTGTCTCTCTGTCACACACAAACACACACACACACAGAATAATTTTTAAAATGAATGGAGGGGCATTATTTCTCAAATAAGGAAATAGCCTAGCTAAGCATAGTTAACCATGTCTGCATGTCCAATACCTGGAAAGTCAACAGAGGATTTTTTTTTTAAAAAAAATACCCAATTTTTAGAAATTGTACCTTCACTGAAGAATTGAAATTTTTCTCATCATTATTCTCTAAACAATACAGTATAAAAGCTGTTCAGAAAGCACTTTATAGCATTAAATTTTTTGAAGTAATCCAGAAATAATTAAAGTACATGGGATGACTGTGAAGACTACATGCAACAACTGTGCTGCTTATACAAAGGACTTGCACATCCTTGGATATGAGTCACAAGGATATATAACAGAAAACAGATACTGAGAAATGACTGATATTTTCTAAATCAAAAGACATTGAGATATAGGGTTTGGAGTGGTCAATTGTGCCACAGACAATTGCAAACAGGTGTGAGAAATGCTGAGCCATGTGTTTAAAAAAGACTCAGAGATGAGACTGGGAAGAAATAACATCATAAAAATTTATCTGAATTATATAAAAGAACTTGGATTTTATTCTATAAAAATAACTTTCCTAAGATGCAACCTTCTTGCAAAAGACTGAATAAACAGCACTGGAATCAGTCTATCTTCTAATACCCTAATTCTGCTACTATGTTATAGATAACAAGACTATAAATATGAGGAAATTCCTCACTGAGGTGGAGCATTATCCTGGTTATCTGGGTGAACCTACTGTAATCGTAATATTCATTATCAGAGGAGGCCAGGAAGATCAGCATCAGAGACAGAAGGTGTGAAACAGGGCTGTAATCAGATCTTCAGGCCAAAGTTCCCATTCTGGAAAGTACAAGGTTCAGCAACCCATTTCAGCAATGATTTTTAAAAAAAAAATGAAAAGCAGAATAAGAAATTTAATCAATTTCTCATTCACATTCAGAAAAACATATACAGATTCATCAACCCCAAATTCTCTTTTAAGCTTCAGGCATGAACTTCAGGTTTAATCAAAGGAAGAATTTGGGCAGAGGGCAAGAGGTTTGCATAATATACAGTCCTGATCAAGGTGTAGTTTAGCTGACCAGTACCTGAATTTCAGTTTTGCAAGTTCTAGGACTCCTTAATTTTGCATTCTTGAGTCCACTTCATTTTTTTTTATGTGTCAGTACCTTGCAGATGGCTTCAGGGTCACTGGATCCTAGCTCTAATTTCCCCACAGAAACCACATTGATCATATCTCTTTTCTCTGCTCTTCACAAATATTCCTCTCTTTAATAAGCATATTTTTCTAGGAAATTCAAATATATTTTTTTTTTACTTTTTTCTTTTAATCATTTTATTTGTTCACATTTCAAATGTTATCCCCCTTCCCAGTCTCTCCAGACCATCCCCCTCCCCTTTGCCCCCACCCACCCACTCCCACCTCACCCCTCTAGCATCCCTCTTCTCTGGGGCATAAAGCCCCCACAGAACCAAGCATCTCCACTGCCACTGGTACCAGTACACATGTAGCTGTAGCCATGGACTGGCCCATATATATACTCTTTGATTGGTGCTTTAGTCCCTGGAAGCTCTGAGAGGTCCAGTTAATTGATGCTGTTGTTCTTCCAATGGGGTTGCAATCCCCTTCAGCCCTTCCCTTAACTGTTCCAGATGGGGGTCCTGAGCTCAGTCCAATGGTTGGTTGTGCCATCTGTCTTGGTCGGGTGCTGGCCTCTCAGAGGCCATATCAGGCTCCTGTCTGAAAGCACAAGCACACTAGCTTTCAGACATGAATTATTTTAGATGGTTGGGTGGCCCCAGGCCATCTTCACGTTCTAGCTCCCTACTGTTGGGTATTTCGGTTAATGTCATCCTAATTGGGTCCTGGGAGCCTCTTGAATCCCTGGCGTCTGGGATTTAATAGTGGTTCCCCAAGTTCCCTACACCACCACTTCCTTCCCCTCTGCTTCCCTCCTCTCCCCTCCCCTCTCCTCCCTTCCCCTTTCCTCTCCCACCCATAAGATTTATTTTATATACATGAGTACACTGTAGCTGTCTTCAGACAGACCAGAAGAGGGCATCAGATCCCATTACAGATGATTGTGAGCCACGTTTGCTGGGACTTGAACTCAGCATCTCTGGAAAAACAGTCAATGCTCTTAACAACGAACCATCTCCCCAGCCCCTTTAATAAGCACTTAGTGGCCTATTAAACTCTGCTGAGACTCCCAAAGGGAGGACTTTTGCCCTAAAACTTCATTAATCATTATAGCCATCTGATTTTCAGAAAAATTAGGTAACAAGTTTTATTGTATTAAGAACAAATAGAAATTAAAACTCACCTTGAAAATAGAAATCTGCTTTTGTCGGCTGCCATATCTCCGGTGCCTAAAACAGCATTCCGCACAGAGAGAGTTCACATGACAATCCAAAGAGAGAAACTGCGGCCTATTGTAAACTCCTCAACAAATATAACATGCTTTTTTTTTGTTCTAATGAGTTGATGCACTGTGTTAGCCCAATGGTATTCAAGGTCATGCCAGGCATAAGTGAAAAACAGGACAAATGGGACCCTTATTTTTGTGGAGTTAATTTGTCACACAATTTGGAGGGAAAGAGGGGGAAGCATTTTGTAAGTACACAGTTCTTTTTTAAAAATTAAATAAATTTGATCCTTTGGTCTAGCAGCCTCTGACTTTGTTCACAAGCATCAGGAATATGCAGGACAGGAAGGACCTATCTGGCAAAACAGTCCTCTCTAGAGTTAAGATAGACTGTTCTCATGAGAAAAATACATGAATCCTTTTTTAAAACAACATACATTTGTCCTTGTTCTGATGTGTTTTGGTTTTATTATTGAGTTACCTCTCAAATGTTTAACCTCTCTGGGTAACAGTTTCTTCATCTGAAAACTAAGTTTATACCAAGAGATCTTCAATCTTTATCCCAAACTTAAAACTCACGGTCATATACACACTATAAACTGTTAGAAAGTTCATGTCTAAACTAGGATGGCTTTAACCATAGCCTGCTCTAGTAACAAAGTGGTAAACTTTGAGTTCAGTATTCACGATACACGGTTTCCATGTAGAAAAGTAAGTGTTTCTGGAAACTCAGTCCTTAGATTTTTATGAAGAGATTACATAAATAATATTTTTGACATTTAGTTTCCTAAGATGTACAGTGAGAGTTTTGACTAATCTTTAAGAAAAGGATCTTATATTCTAAGAATCAATTTATTCAAACAAAATAAAAGTCATTGGTATAACTGAAGTTTTTATTGAATTACAATAGTATTGCTATGTGATTGGTTAATAAATTTGTTTATTTAATCTCAACTACTAATTTCCATTTGATCTGAGTTTGAATATGAGAGAACGAGAAGGCTAGAATGCCCATTCATGCTCTGTTCCTCCAGAGTCTAGTAATCTATTTACTGCATGAATGATTTTTTTAACCTATTTAATTAGCAACATTCATGGAATGTTTATGCAAAGAAATCTCACTGCTGTTACTTTTACTCCATTTCAAAATGTTAGCTCTATTGATTATTTCCAAGGGAGGTCTTTTTGAAAATAACAGTCAAAATGCAGGGCCAGTACAATTAAAAAGTTCTAAGTCAAGTTCTTTGACACTCCATCTGGCCTCAAGTTTCTTGAGGGTTAAGTGCATCTTCTTTCACCAGACCACTCAGTCCTCTGCTGTATATGTTGGGGTCATGGGAGCTTGTATCAGCTAGTGTATGCTGCCTGGTGGGTGGCTTAGTGTCTGGGAGATCTTAGGGGTCTGGGTTAGTTGAGACTGCTGGTGGAGTTTGAGGGGTGGAATATCCTCTTGGAGACAGATGGGGAAAGGAAGAATGGGATGAGGAACAGTTGGAGGGAGGACCTGGGAAGAGATAATGACTGGACAACAAAAAAAGATTAAAGAAAATTTAAAAAGAAAAAAAGAGTTTTTATTTAAAATATCTCTAAACAATGAAAACAATAAAGATTTTCAGAAACTTTTTCTCAAAAATAATAAAATAGAAGTTGACTCAACAGGAGATAAGTGAGGTAAAACACAGTTTTTATTTAGAAGTATAAACACAACAGATCAAGGTGATTTTAAGGACAAGATTCTTTGGATAACTGGCCCACTAAATAATCACTAAGTCGTCATGATTAACTAAGGCAAAGTAAGATTATGTAGGATTTACAAAACAAAGAAATATTAGAATTCTTATTCAATGTGAACTGATCCATACAGGGACAGGTGCCAGGAAAAGACATTATGGCAGTTCCTTGGAGTATCTTACAGCTTCAAAGCCATTTTCTGCTATTATCAGCAGTTGAACTGCTTATCAAGTCTTTATGGGAAGCTATTAAAACCTACTAATCATTTTTCCCCCATCATCTTTTTTTTCTGTTTGCAAGATAAACAGATTTCTATCACTTATGCATCATTTTCTTCTCTCTTTCAAGTAGTGTTATACTATTTTACAGATGATGGCTAAGAAGAAACTTACTCTTGCAGAGTTTTCCAAATTAACCTCTTTAGAAAACCTGTATTAAATCATGTATTGAATCAGAACTGGAATAGCTTGTCCTGAGCTAAAGATAGTTCACAAATAAAAAAGTGCTTATGTAGGCCTAAGGCCAGTTAGCTTTAAAATACCTCACATTAGGAGAGAATATTTATCTTTACCAACCATATTACCTTCATATGATATACATGTATCATAAAATGGTTTATCCTTTCTTTATTTGAGTTATAGTTTTGTTGATTGTGAATAGCATTGAGAAGGACACGAAAGGTGTTAACTCATCTTCACTTCCAGGCAGTTCTAGATCCTAGAAAAAAAAAATCAAGGACCTTGTTGCCATCATTGTCCACAATAGCAGTTACTAGATTTTGTTCTACCATGCCATAACTATACTGTATACTGCTCAAGTGGACACACAATTAGCTTTTCTGTGAAAATTTAAGAAATGCTACCTTTTACTTCTATAAATGTAAAATCATAAAGTTTAAAAAGCTTTACATCATCATTATAAAAGGTTAAGTATTAAAACTTTGAAAAATATAGCTTTTCACAGCTGTGACAAAATGCTGAGAAAGTCAACTTAAAGGATAAAAGATGTATTGGGGTTCACTGTTTCTGAAGTGTCAGCTTATCATAACTTGACTCATGTACTTTTAGATCTGTGGTAAAGGAGAACCATCATGACAAAAGGGAACTGCAGATCACCTCATGGCAGCCAGGATGCAGAAAGAGGTATAGTCTACAAGGAGTCCAGAGACTAAATACTAGTCAAAAGCAATCCTCCAATAATCTACTTCCTCCAACTAAGTTTTATCTCCTAATAGCTCATCAAATTTGAACTCATCAATGACATGTTAAATCACTGATGAGATCAGTGCCTTCAGTATCCAATCACCTCTAAACTCTGCTACCAGGATGACTAAGCCTTCAGCACATGAGCATTTGGGGATCATTTCACATTCAAACCACAGCAAAACATATATTAACTATTGAACTAATTGTTATAATTACATATCTCCTCCTATTAGGATTAAGAACTTAATCCAAAATAACTCTCTTGAGCATTATTCTTGGAATAAAGATACAAATTATGTGTCATTTATTCATTTATTCATCCACTGATCTTTCTATATGCTTAGTACTGTGCTATACAATATGGACAAAAGTCTAAGAATCCCAACTTTTCTATAAAAGCTGGCAGAATGCTTGGAGAAGACAAATTAATAACCTAAAATAATGTACCAAGTGCTGGAATGGAGAAACAGTACATAATGTAACATGTATCACATGTTATATTTGGTTGGCTGTTTTTTTTCCTATCTGCCTACTAGAACGTTTGATGAAGAGAAGGACTTTGTTATTATCTATCTATCTATCTATCTATCTATCTATCTATTTTTCTCTCTCTCCCTTTTGTCTCTGTATCCTCACACATACACAGAAACCACACACATTGTATATGTGTGTGTTTGTATGTGTGCGTGATAATTTCTAATGATCATTCCTAGATTTTTATTTTGTTTTCTTTTCCCCTCCTACGCCACAAAATTTCTGCTACCATTGTATCACACCTAATGATTTCAGTAATAAAACACCATAATCTCAGTTCCCACTTCCAAAGATGGGCAAGATACCTCCCCGCTACAACAACAACCAGACACCTGCCAAGATAGAACACCAGAGGCCATATTTACCCTCTTTTCTGAAACACTTTAAAAGAATGACAGTGATCTTCAATATACTACTCATTAACCCACCCATGAATAACTATAATCACTAATTGAAGTAAACTATTCAGTAATATAATCACTTTGCTTGTCTATTTGCTTGTTTTTATTTGTTTGTTGAGACAGGATTTCATAATATAACCCTGTCTGGCTTCAAACATGCAATATAAATCAGGTGAACCTGAAACTCACAATACTCCAGCCTCAGCCTCCTGAGTACTAGAATTACAGATATACCTACCATGCCTACCTGAGTTTCAACACTTTAGTGCCTGGAAGGCTTTAAAACAGAGTAACAAACTTCCTGAGCTGAGGAGACTAAGTTTAAAATCTACAGGAGAAAAATTATTAGAATGTATACAAGAGATTACAATAGATCTTGTACAATGTACTCCTTGATAGTACCTGTTTCCACTAGCTAATTAAAAAAGAACAATTTTTAAATATTTATTAGAATTTGTTTATTTTTTATCCTATAAGTGAGTGTTTGCCTGCATGTATGTCTATGTACCACATGTGTGTCTGGATCTCACAGACTTCAGAAGAGAGAATCAAAAACCCTAGAACTGAAGTTACATATGGTTGTAAACCACCATATGTATGCTAGGATTGAACTCAGGTCATCAGGAAGAGCAACAAGTGATCTTAACTGCTGAGCTGTCTCTCCAGTCCTGATTTTTTAAATAGAAATATGCTCCATGTTTTATGGAGAAATTGTTTGAAAGCACAAGAGTCTCAAGAGAAATACAGTATTGAGCTATAAATATATACAAATACTGAAGTTCTAAAGAAATATTAAAATGAATACTACTCTAGTTCCTCTTAAATCTTTAAATGAAATCCTAAAATATCAAACTGTTTCAAATACATGGAGTACCTGATAAGAGCTTAAAACTATTCAAAGAGTACAGATAAACTCAGCAACCATGAAGTAAAAAAAAAAAAAAAATGAAATGTCTGTTATCCAACCAAAATTACCAAACATGCAAAGAACCAATATAATGCATAGTTAAAACAAAAATTGATAAATGGTGAACTAGAACTGATATGTTAATATTAACATGTAACATGGTGGTACACACATTTAATCCCAGCACTCAGGAGGCAGAGGCAGGCAGCTCTATGTGAGTTTGAGGCCAATCTGATTCACAAAGTGAGTCCAGGACAGCCAGGGTTCTGTTACACAGAGAAACCCCTGTCTCAAAAAAATTTTTTAATTAGCATGTAGATACACTAAAATATTTACTATAACTGTATTTTATATATTTCAAAAAAGAATTAGAGAATGTATTCATATTTAAAAATTCTCAGTAAGAAAAAAAAAATCCCTTACTGATGTAGAGCACATCTATAAAAGACATTAGATCTAGTAATGGAAGACTCAATGCTTTGATCTTAAGGTCAAGAATTCAAAAAGATGTCCTTTCTGATCACTATATTAGAATTTTCAGCCAGTGCAATAAGACAAGGAATTAAAGACATCTATAATGGAAAATAAGAAGTAAAACTCTCTTTACTTACAGTTAACATTATCTGTGTATACTCTCTGATGGAATCTATAAAAAGAAAATAAAAATAATAAAGAGTTTCAAAAGTGTATAGGTACAAGATGAATACATAAAAGTCAAATTTCTTTGAATGCACTAGTATCCAAAAAAGCATAAGTTCAAATTAAAAAGCAAGGTCCTTTATGGTGTCCCAAAATATCTAATATTATTGTTAAGTAATACGGTTTTTGTTACAGTGACATATAACAGAACCACTGCCTTCAGGAAAATTTCTAAGTGAAGAAACAAACAACAAAAACAAATAATAAACATATAATATGGACAACTCTATTGACTTCTATCTTCTGTTTGGTAACCCAGTCTTCTACTTGTGAGAAAGACCTAACAAGTAATAAAAAAAAAATTCTGTAAGTTGTACCATCATCACCAAGATTCTCAATCATACCAGAATAACTCTTTGATGCCTACAGAAGGGGGTTAAGTGATTTTAAGCCATATTTAAGGTTCTTTCATCTAATGAACCAGTTCTGTCACATAGTTGACAGGGCCTGAGAACTCACAAGAGTAAGTTCCCTAAATAAGACCTTTCATGGCTGAGCCACCACTAAGCCAACAAGAAGGACTCAGAATTTTTTTTTTTTTTTTTTTTTTGTCCTTTTCAAGAGTGTGACTCAAGAGCTGATTAATTAAAATCCAAGTATAATCAAGATCTTAAGTAAGATATTTCGAATTCTTTAGCAGAAAGAAGCCAAATTCTTAAGCATTCATTTATAAATATTTTTTCCTGCTTAGTTTATAAAAAGCAGTATTTCAGAGTCTACTAACTACATTCAATAAACAAGTTTTGAATGTGTGTGGTAATTCCCTAAATATAACACTGCCTACATGACTGGATCTGTTTTGTGCCTAGATCTTATGCTTACATTCATTTCATCTCGACTAGGCAAGAATATTGTATAGGCTGGCCTCTTACTGTGGAGACACATTTAGCAAAGTGGATTCCCACCACCTATTTCAGCTAAGACCCAGATCAGCCAACAGATTATCACAAATTCTGGTTATAAGGGCTAGTCCAGATATGTCAGCAGATCTACACAGCCAATTGCCCCTCTTAACTGTTAGGTGGCACTGGCATTTGATATTTAACTGATGCTACAGTATTGACAACAGGAAAGTGATATGTCTTTCACTCATTTCTCTAAAGCTCAGATAGGGCAATCTATAATGCAAGTTCTATAGTTTCCACCTGTAAAGCACCTCACTTCCACAAACTTGTTTCCTACGTGAATTGCTCTCTCATAGTCTGCCACTTGCATTTCTCTTCAGATATAGATATTTGTTAGTGGCTTGTTTGCAAATCAAAACCATTCTTCTACTCAGCACCCTCTAGCATCATTCCTGCTTTTAGAGCATAGTCTTCACTCCCCACTATGAGTCACATCTGTCTGTAGCCAAGACAAAATAGCAAGTTCAATTTTATTTGCATGAATAACATCTTCAAGGAAGTATAGTATCTTCTTTCATGGAAAGCCTTTTCTACTTTAATTCAGGGAATATTAGTTTGATTAATATATCAAATGCATCAAAATAAAATATCTTATATAGTTAAACATGAACATCTTGTTTTACCAAGGGATAAAACGTTAGGAGAGCTAACAAGAGGAGAGAATGGGTAGAAAAAACTAGTAATACATTTGGAGAAAGATCAATTCAGGCTTCTAGAGAGTTCTATAGCTAGATTTTATAGGCAAAGAGGCAAAATGACACTATGGGAGAATGAGTACAGCTGATCTTTAACTTTATACCAATGATAAAATAGGTGTACATGGACTATCTCATGGACTATCTGTAAAACAACAGATATAAACACAAGTCTCCTGAAAGTGAACATTGTCAAGTATTAGTTGATATTTATATTAGCACTTTTGGCTAAAAGAACTAAATAAAAAGTGACTTTGCACAGCTGGAGATATAGCTCAGTGGTAAGTGCTTGTCTGGAATCCACAAGGCCTTAGTGCAATCCTGGTGTTGGGTGTGGGCTAGGTATATTTCCATGCTTACATCTGATTGACTCAGAATTCAATGTAGTATCCCCAGAAATTCAGCCTTGAAGGCATGGCTGAATGTTTTTATTATTGTTCTCTAAGATTTCATGTGTGTATGAGAAGGGAGTAATTTGTTTGAGGTACTAAGGAATAAAGTTGGGGTCTCACACATACCAATCTTCCACTAAGATACATCCCCAGTCCCATCTACTTTTATTTTGAGTTGCAGGTGGGTGTCTCAATATGTTGGCTTACTTGAACTTAGGATCTTCTTATTTCAGCCTCTCAAGTACCTGAGATTATAGGTACTTGTCTTAGTGACCTCTTTTTCATATAATAAACTCAAATCAAATTCAAACCTACACCACCAGCCCTGGGGATAGAAACTAATTTCCATCTTGAATTTAAGCATGCTAACTTAACACAGATGAATTCTTAACTTATAAACCTTGCAGGAATGACTTACAATGATTTTTACTTTTGAAAATATATTCCCCAAGGTGCTAATTTTCTGGAGACTGTACAGATAGAAATATAAAGGGTACAAAATATTCAAAACAGCATACACACAACAACAACAACTAGTTCCTGTTCTTAAATGCATGGCTTCAGTCACAAGATACCAAAACCAACTAAGAAATACCAAAGAAAGACATTTTAGTCATGAAGGAGCACCAGGAACACTAAGATGTTTGGTTCCTAGGAAGTATTCAGTACTCTGATATGAACCATAAATCTACCCAAGGAAAGACTCTGGAGAAAATGATATCCAGTAAAGGTGAAATAGGAAGTCCTGGAACACACCCTTTCAACTGCTTACTCCCTTATACTCCCCTCATCTTAGCATTGTTCTATCTTCATATCTCTCTTCCCCATACTCAACCGAATCAATCTCCTTCCATGTAGGGCCCTTGAGTGATCTTCTCTAAGTAGTCTTTTCTTATATAATAAACTCAATCAAATTCATCCATTCATTCATTCTTCCTCTTTCTCTCTCTCTTTTCCTCTTTATACTCTGTGGGCTGTCCAAATGACTTATACTAGAATTTAGTGGTCATCTCTTTGGCCTTTTATTTTCCCAGAACATTTACTAATCAAAAACCTTGATCAGGCATCCTCTAAAATAGCTCTTTAATTTGACCATGTATATCCATCCCTGGTGTATTCTTCTATGTGAGTCATCTTCCTTTAGTCTTCCGTTGCTTGATATGTTCCTCCCTTTGATTTATCTATTACAAATTTTAAAATGCAAGGTAAATCATGTAGTTCTTCAGTAAAACCCCTTCTCATGAAGAGCTATTAATTTCTTTACATGAGACAAAGTTCTACAAACTGAACCTGCCCTTATCTCTAGACAAGTGTCTTAGTTAAGTTTCTATTGCTGGGATAAAACATCATGAACAAAAGCAACTTGGGGAGAATGTGAAATCTTACAGTTTTCAGGTCACACTCAATCACTGAAGTAAATCAGAGAAGGAACTCAAGTCAGGAATATGAAGGCAGGAATGAAAGGAGAAGCCATGAAGGGGTGCTGTTTACTAGCTTGTTCTCCATGGCTTGTTCGGCCTGCTTTCTCATAGCACCCAGGACCATCTACCTATTTATGAGTGGCTCACACACAATGGGCTGTGCCCACCCATGTCAATCACTAATTTATAAAATTCCCTACAGACTTACCTACAGATCAGTCTAATAGGTATTTTATCTATTGTGGTTCTCTCTTCTCAGATAACTCTTGCTTATATCAAGCAGAAGAAAAAAAAAGCCCGTACAAGTTTCACCTCTTTCTAGTTCACTGAATCACACTCACATCTAAACTTTATAAACTCTCAAGCTTGGAATGCACTCTGTATTTCTTGCCCTTGGTCTGGCCTTTATATAGTCTTTCTAGTTCAGATTGCTCTGTTTTTCTTCTAGGACTTCCTAAGCCAATAGAGTCATCTTTCCTGAGTACCACCATCACATTATAGAATCCTTAGTTGCAAATGGTGAAACCAACTATAACTAAGTAAAGAAGTGCACAAATAGTTTATTAGGTAGCTAACATAATCTCTGGAATAGTTAAAAGGTGGAGCTTTAGGGGTTAACTGTACAGTTACTACCTAAGTTCCTGTACATAGTGTCTTAAGCTGTCTCAGACTATCATGAATGAGCAGAACCTCCAGTGAGGCCAGGTCCTGGGTGCTACCACCACCATCTCCTTCTGCCCATACTTGGGCCTGTTCCCCTGCTGCAATCAAGCTGTGAAAGTGCCTAGTGTTCTTCTGAGTACTTGGGATTGATTGCTCTATACTGCTTTGCTGTTTAAGGAAAAGCAGTCATAACCATTTATTAAATTTAAACTTATCCCTCAGTTTTCCTGAAAATGCTATCATTGCTATCTCTTGTCTTAATATGAGTGCAGATATGTGAATAAAATGGCTTTATTTAGTCTCTGAGTGCAGAACAAAAACAATGGTCAGGACAGTAATCGACAACAGGCAAACAGTGGTGATAAGTAAGTACATGTAGTGTTTCCTCTTTAACAAAAAAATGTCAGCTGAAGTTCTCAGCCTTGTTGAAAGGACCTGGATACTGAACTGTGCCAAAGAAGGATAGGGTTAAAACATGCAATGACAGTACCCCATATACCTCTAATGTTAACAATAGCTAAATTTTATCAAACAGTGCCCTCTCACCATGACAGCTGCAACATAATGATAATGACTGTGCTTCCTCAAACCAGTTCTAGATCATGTACAATAAACATATTTTTTTAATAATTGAGTAAATGAATCACAGTGAAAATGACAGCAAAGAAAGGGCAGACAGAGGTTTACACCAAGAAAACATAATGACTGAGGTCAACTCAGGACTGCTATGGCAGGCCCACACGGCTCCTTTTCATCCAACTCACTTCTCCCTCTCCTTGGGATGGATCCAAGTCTGTGGAAAACAGCCAAAATACTGTTATGAAAACACCAAGTCCAAATAATGTGCAAGCATCTAAAGTGCTGAAAGCCACTTCTGTTACCCTCCATCAGCTGAGGGGTGGAGAGGGTTCCCAGAGCCACAGGCTCGTCTAAGAAGGATTAGATTGCATACAAAAAAGCCCTGGCTAAGAACTTGCTTCCTAGTCCTACAGCTGGTACCAGAACTCTCTCTAATCTTCACTAGAAGAAAATGTCTATCCAGTAAGTATCTCTGAGAGAGCTTCTATCATGACTTTGGAATGGCAAATAGGGTATTTCAGGATATTCTAAAAAGATAGTATTAGGTTATGGCTTGCTTAAGACAGCTCTTGGGCCTAGCTGGAGATACTTCTTTCTGCAGGGAACAGAATATACAAAATATACACATTTAGATGATGGTGAGGTCTGTATGACTTGCAATGGGACTGGGAGGCAGTTATGAACACAGACAGGAATTTCATATCTTGCCTAATCATTTCCTACCTGTGTGGCTTCAGCAAATTACATATGCTTTTAAGTCTAAACTACTTAACTTTTAAAGGTTTTCTAAATCCAGAAGTGATATCAAAATACTACTTACCCTATTGTATTGCTGAGAAACTTAGATGTTTTAGTACAATATGAAATTCTTTTTACAAACTGTCTAATAATAAGTGTGTGATAAAATGTAGTTAGAAGGGCTAGCTAGTTAGGACTATGCTTTAAGAAGTTATAAAATGGAAGCAAAGACAAGACATAAATAGGCACACACAAACAAGTATAGAACCTGAATCTCTCAATCTTCCTCTTGAAAGTACTATAGCTCTTGAGGATTGGTAGAGACATGAGATGATGGGAAGAACTAATAGCACAATATGGTGAATAACAAAGAGTGGGGCACCTGACTCTGAATGCTGATCTCATTTTATGTGAATGAGTGAATCAATAAGAAGGTCAGCAGTGTCTCAGCTGGGTGTCTCTAGGCAGGTAGTTCTTGAAAAGAATCTTGTGTCACAATTCAGGAATAGAAGTGAATACAGCCAGATTAACTGATACTTTTTCAGAAGAATGAAACATAAAGTAAGATTTGGACAATATGGCCATTTTTATTAAAAGTGGCCATATTGTCTTTGACATGAAAGGAAGGACCTGAACAGCACCTCATAAAACTCTAAGAGAGCTGGGCTGCAGGTGAACTAGAAGGAGTCCTTAAAACACATTTCTCCAAAACAGAGGCACTACCTCTGACCCGCCCCCCTTTCCCCCACCCCATAATACTTTGATAATCAATCTGTGCTTCTTTCTAATAACCTCCACATTTCAGAATTGAACACCCTGCTGGTGGCTACAAGAAACTATTTGAAACTGTGGAGGAACTGTCCTCACCACTTACAGCTCATGTCACAGGTTGGTCTCATTGATCTTAACTTGATTGTTGATTGTGAATTCTAAACTGGCATCTTGCTGTATAGCCTAGGTTAGTGTAAACCATGACACTTTTCTTGCTTTATCCTCCAAGTACTGGGTTCAAGCTACCATAGTTTGACTCTTCTGAAAGCTTTCTTTTCTGTCAAGATCATTTTTCTCAGCCTTCATATTCATTTAGGTCTCTCAGTAAATAAATAAAATAATAAAATAAAATAAACCTGTATACCAGTCTAGTGTGGCTAGTGAGTTTTGACCAGCTCAACTGCAAATTGTGTTCTGACTTCCACATGCCTGCTTTGGCACATGCCTATACATGCACATAGAGGGAATAATTTTTTAAAAAGATTGTAAGGATCTGAACCCAGGAGAAAAATGAAGAATAAGATGGGGGAGGAATCAGATTTAAGACACCCAGGGCTTTGAGAATAGCTTCTAATGTTACTTTTGAACTTCAGGTTTTGATATTACAACTCATCTCCTGCCAGGAGATAATGGTACAGACTTTTTAACCCCAGCACTCAGGAGACATAGGCAGACAAGTCTCCATGAGTTTGAGGCCAGCCTGGTCTATAAAATGAGTACCAGGACAGCCCAGACCACACAGAGAAATCCTGTTTTGATAAACAAAAAACAAAATTATAAAAAAAAATCATCTCCCCTCATTTACCTTCAATCTTACTTCCTCAATATAAATACATGTTACTTTTTTCCTTTAATTGGGTATTTTCTTTATTTACATTTCAAGTGTTATCCCCTTTCCAGGTCTCCCTTCTGGAAACCCCCTATCCCATCCTCCCACCCCACCCCCACCCCCTGCCTCTCCACCACCCACCCACCCACTCCTGCCTTCCCACTCTGGTATTCCCCTACACTGGGGCATCGAACCTCCTCAGGCCCAAGGGCCACTCCTCCCACTTATGTTCAATAAAGCCATCCTCTGCCACATATGCAGCGGGAGTCATGGGTCCCTCCAATGTTTACTCTTTGGTTGGTGATTTAGTTTTCAGGAACTCCAGGTGGTCTGGCTAGTTGACACTGTTGCTCCCCCCATGGGGCTGCAAACCCCCTCAGTTCCTTCATTTCTTATCCAAGTCCTCCATCAAGGACCCTGCCCTCAGTCCAATGGTTGGCTGTGAGCATCCACCTCGTATTTGTCAGGCTCTGGCAGAGCCTCTTAGGAGACAGCCATATCAGGCTTCTGTCAGCAAGCACTTCACAGCATCCAAAATAGTATCTGGGTTTGGTGACTGTAAATGGATGGATCCCCAGGCAGGACAGTCTCTGAATAGCCTTTCCTTCTGTCTCTGCTCCCCACTTTATCTCCATATTTTCTCCTTGAGTATTTTGTCCCCCCTTCTAAGAAGCACTGAAGCATCCACACTTTGGTCTTCCTTCTTCTTGAGCTTCACATGGTCTGTGGATTGTATCAGATATTTCAAACTTTTGGGCTAATATCTACTTATCAGTGAGTGCATACCTAGTGTGTGTGTTCTTTTGTGACTGGGTTACCTCACTCAGGATGATATTTTCAAGTTTTATTCATTTGCCTGTGAATTTTACGAAGTCATTGTTTTTAATAGCTGAGTAGTATGCCATTTTTTTGTATCCATTCCTCTGTTGAGGGACATCTGGGTTCTTTAAAGCTTCTGGCTATTATAAATAAGGCTGCTATGAACATAGTAGAGCATGTGTCCTTATTACATGTTGGAGCATCTTCTGGGTATATGCCCAGGAGTGGTGTAGATAGGTCCTCATTTTTTGAGGAACTGCCTGTCTTATTTCCAGAGTGGTTGTACCAGCTTGCAATCCCAACAGCAATGGAAGAGTATACCTCTTTCTCCACATCCTCACCAGCATCTGCTGTCACCTGAGTTTTTGATCTTAGCCATTCTGACTGCTGTAAGGTAGAATTTCAGGGCTGTTTTAATTTGTATTTCCCTCATGACTAAGGATGTTAAACACTTCTTTAGGTGCTTCTCAGCCACTCGAGTTTCCTCAGTTGAGAATTCTCTGTTTAGCTCTGTTTCTCATTTTTTAAATAAGGTTATTTGGTTCTTTGGAGTCAAACTTCTTGAGTTCTTTGTATATACTGGATATTAGCCCTCTATTAGAAAATACATGTTATTTAACTGAAATTCCTTGAGAATAAAGATTACACTTTTGTCATCTTCAATATGACACTAACTTGTTCAGTGCCTACCATACAGAAAATGTCTTTTAAGTGTCTGTTCCACAAAAATTTTAAGAGAGCCTAGTGACAAGTGTCTGAGAGATTTGCATTGAAGAGTGTTAGTGTCATGCCTGTTACATCAGAAGCACTTGCAGATGACAGCATTGTTACAGTCCTATTATTTCATTGTCTATGAATCTTACGAGTAGCTTAAAAACTTTTAGACCTCAATTCCTTCACTTTCTAAAGACCAACATTTATTTTGTGGGGAAATTATAAAGACTAAGGTAATTTAGATAGAATGACTCATCCCGTATCAGACACTAAGTAAACAATAGACAGGAGCCACTGTTAATATCATTAACTCTGTCCAAAGACCTCATGTGACTCATGCCTTGCTGGGTATAACAGGATGCTATGTGAAAATGTCAGTGGTTGGGCAAATCTTTCCTCTGTTTTCTGTTCTACAAAAGACAAGGATAGAAGTGAATACTTGTCAACTAGATGGTGGCATTACAATCTAGGTTTAGTATCAAACATTAACTTTCAATCAAAGCAAATATTGTTTTATAGTTTTTATTTAATGTCTGCTTTGTGGTTGAACTTAATATGTAGGCAAGAATTCATTTGTTTTAAAATAAAGACCTGATAAGGATTAAGCAAACATATACTTTTCTAGGGATGAGAGGACTAATCAAGCCTCATTGTGGAAGATGGAAGTCCCCAATGACAGCCTTGGTATCCTTCATTTTTTTTTTATGAGAAAATAAAGAATCTTAGAGAAAGCAGGAGGATATTCTGCATCTGAATCCAGGTCCTGACACTCAGCCCTGTACCTTATTTGCCACAAAGATCAAATTTCATAAAAGTGTGATCATTCAAATCCCAAGATAAATGGGAGTTTTAGACTTTACAACATTCTTGTTGCTTCATTGTTGGGGGCCAACTTTTAGCAGAAAGCGGCTATCAGCTTTGCAGCCATCTTGAGCCATATACCCTGACATGAGACTTGGATTACAATAGCCTACAACAGCTGAGCACACGCTGATAATCTTGGTTTAGATACCTTGGATGTGTGAGATTAAAGGTGTGTGAGATTAAAGGTGTGTAACTTAAGAGTATGATTTAGAAGTGTAGAGATCAGATTTAGAGACAAGACCTAAGGGCATGATTAAAGGTGTGACCAAGAGGCATGGCTTAGAAGTGAGACATATAAAAGGCAGAGACAGAACGGAACTAAGAATCAGACACAGCAGACAGAGAAGACACTTGGATGAGAGAATCAGACACTTTAGACAGAACAATTTGGAGTAACAGAGATTCAGACACTAGGAGTAGGAATAGACATTAGACACTTCAGAGAGTACAACTTGGAGTACAACTTGGAGTAGAAATTAGGCATTAGGTAGCAGGCACTTGGAAGAGAACTTGGAAGAAGTAACTTGGAACTTGGAGGCACTAGGGACTAGGAACTAGGAACTAGTAACTCAAGACTTGGGACATGGACTAGGAAGAGAGACTGAAGAATAAACGGGATTGAAACACATTCTGTCTGGTCTCCATTCTTCAAGTCCAGCCTCACTCTCTCTCTCTTGCTGAACCCCGACCCGCGGACCAGAGCAGCAGTTTGGGCCGGAATACAGTGGCTGCCAAACGCGGGGCAGCCCGGGCCTCAACATTTTGCTTAAGCCTCAACATTTTTTGGCCACCCAAAGTGAGCCAGCTTAGGCCTCAACACTTCATTTAAAAGGTTCCTTCTAGATGGGTATCATACTTCACATCTTTAATTTCAGCATTGATAACACAGAGGCAGGGGTGTGAGGCCAGCTTGGTCTGTTTAACTGAACACACATAGACCATCAAAAAATCTTGTCTCAAAAAAATGAGGTTTTTTTTTTTTTTTAATCAAAACACCTAGTTTTAGTATTTTGACTCATGTTCTTAAGTCTATCCGTGTACTTCTTCACCCATCAAATAGCATAAGAAAAACTGATGTTCTATCCAGAGGTAAGCTGACAAATGACAAATAGACAGGCACCTAGAAAATCTAGTAAGTAGTTCCACCTGATGTCTCACTTTACTGCAGGCAGGATTCCCCTCTGGCTCACTGGCAGTCTCCTTCGATGTGGTCCTGGGCTCTTTGAAGTTGGATCTGAGCCTTTCTATCACCTGTTTGATGGACAAGCCCTTTTGCACAAATTTGACTTTAAGGAGGGCCATGTCACATACCACAGGAGGTAAGTCAGCACTTGTTCCGTGACTGACCTCACCAGACTAGAGCCTATCTCAGTTCTCCTCCTGTTTGAACTTTCACCTTCATGAACCCAGAGAAGACCTCTAAACTCATTACTTTTTTCTTTCTTCATGGTCTAGCTAAGTATGTATATTTTGCACATTCACCTGAGAATGCTAAAATGAGATAATGGGAGTCAAGAGCTCAGAGCCAAACATGACTGTCTTCAAATCCTGAATCCACCAGGCACCATTTTGTCTTGACTGATGACCATCTGGCAGGGAAATATTGGCCTCTAATTATTTTGTCACCTATAAAATAAAGGAAATTGTAGAATCTTCTCTATAGAATCAACCCATGACTAAATGAGAATAAAACATGTAATTCATAGTAATAATGGAGTAAAAACAAAAACTGTTATTACTGTTGTGACTATGAGACTACTGGGTTATGTAGGTTCCTTTTATTTTTTAGCATCAGAAAGGTCTGAGAATGAAGCTGGTAAGATGGTTCAGAAGGTGAAGGTACATGCCATTAAGCCTTACATTAATTCAATCCCCATATAATAGGAGAAAACTACCTCAAACCAGTTTTCCTTTGAACTCTGTATGCATTCTGTAGCTCCTGTGCTCACGCGCACGCACATGCACACGCACACACACAAACACAAGCACACACGCAAATGTTTAAAAATGTATAAGGACTGGGCTTTCCCAGAAAGGGTTCCACAAAGGAGAGAGGGACAAAGTATGTCACAAAAACACTAGATAGAGAAGTGAGGAGGAGTGAAAGGAGAGACACAGAGAGAAGGGCAGAAAGAGAGAAAAAGAACATTTTTAAGGAGTTATTTGCTAAAGGGAGCAATGACTCAGCAGACAAAGGACCCAGGATTCAATTCTGAACACCATGGCAGCTGCTGCTCACAACTGTCTGCAACTCTACACCAAGGGGATCTGATGCTCTTTCTGGCCTCTGTAGGCAACAGGCACACATGTAGTACACAGACTTACATGCAAGCAGAACACACACACACAATAGTAGTAATAATATTTTTATTAATAGCAACAACAAAGAGTTATTGCTAAAGCCATCATTCTAAGAAGCCCACATAACAACACAGTAAATACCCTGGTTCCTACTTGAATATTCAGACCTGTTAGTGGTATGATCACCATGAATTTAAAGCATTTTGAAGGAACATCAAAGGAAGAGTAAGGGGAGACTGAAAATAGCATTTGAACTGTGACAAAAGAGAGACAGGGACTGCCAAGCATAAATTTTTCTAAGAAAGCAATTTTGGATTTCAGACAAAGCTTCTATATAACTTCCAATGTATACTTTCATATACATTCCTCTTTATAAAAGCACAGAACCAAAATTTACTTTGCCCTCCATATGGCAAGCCTCAAGTAGCATTTTCCAGGTGGTCTAGGAAATGGCTCACAGATCAGCCTGTGGAAGAGATAAAATTCAATAAACACTAATTTAAAATATATAATAAATTCTAAAATTAAAGAAAAACACAAGGTCAAAGAGATGAAAGAAATATAATCCATCACACTGTGTCTTATAATGTGATGAGCTACATTTGTGAAATAACCACGTGTTCTAGTTTGTTTTCTATGTCTATAATAAACATCATGACCAAGGTCAACTTGAGTAGGCAAGGTATTAATTTCATCTTAACAGTTCATCACCAGGGAAAGCCAAGGCAGGAAGGAATCAGGGAGTAGAGCACAAACCATGAAGGAATATTAAGTACTATTGAACATTGCCTAGTTCCTCCTCCTCCCTTTCCTCCTCCTCCTCCTTTTCCTCCTCCTTCTCTCTACCTTTCTCTCCTTTCTTGAAAAAAAATTTGGAAATACTATTTCATGTGTATGTCTGCCTGCATGTATATATGTGCACCACATTTATGCAGTACCTGCAGAAACCAGAAGATGGTGTCAGATCTTCTGGGAGTAGAGTTATAGATAGATGGTTGTGAGCCAACAACATGGATGCTGGAAATTGATTCCAAGTCCTCTGGAAGAGCAGCCAATAATCTCAATGGCTGAGCTATCACTCCAGCCTTCAGCCTGTTTTCTTTTATTACCTGCCCAATAGTGGTGCCATCCTACATCAATCATTAATTTGTTAAAATGCCCATGGACTTGCCTACAGGAAATCTGATGGAGATATCTTTTCAATGAAAGTCCCCCCCCCCTGAGGAATTCTAGTTCATGTCAAGTTGACAAAAACTACCCACCATGGTATGGGACACTTATCTAATTCTGGCCAATGTCACAATCACATATATTAACTACTTAACTTTTACTGCCTCAATCACTGTTATGTTGAGAAGACTCAATTTAAGCTCTTTTCTTTTGGGGTCTTCCCCCAATAAAAGGAGCTGATGGTTCTCTCTATTTGGGAGTGGGGATTCATGATTCCAATTTGATAAAAACACACTGACTCACAGCTTCACTTGTCTTGAGTGGATAGCCTACTTATATCCTTTTCCCATTTCTCAATGTTCTCCAGATTCATCCGCACTGATGCTTACATTCGTGCAATGACTGAGAAGAGGATTGTCATAACAGAATTTGGCACCTGTGCTTTCCCAGACCCCTGCAAGAATATATTTTCCAGGTTAGTGAAATCAAATTGCATTTTATATCAGCCACTTTTTGTTCATATAGTTTTAAAGTTACTGAACTGCAAAATTCATTTGCTTCTGCAGGTTTTTTTCTTACTTTCGAGGAGTAGAGGTTACTGACAATGCCCTTGTAAATATCTACCCAGTGGGAGAAGATTATTATGCATGCACAGAGACAAACTTTATCACAAAGGTTAACCCAGAGACCTTGGAGACGATTAAGCAGGTAGGATACTGTGCTTAGGGGACATCACTAAAGCACATAAAATTGGGAACTTAAAATTAAAACACTAGGATAAAACAAGAACAGATGAGGCAGATTAAATTTCAACTTCTCACTGGTCGTCAACTATGAGATATTTAACATAGGATAAAATTTATTTCTTAATTTATGACATTTGAAATCTATGATATTACACAGATAGAAGGAAACCATTAAAATAACTTAGATTTGTTCATTTGTAATACAAATATTTTCTGAGATCTTTCCATTTTAAATCTTCTGTAAGATACAAGGGATATATCAGTAAATAACACAGCATTGTCTCTGACCCTGAAGGTTTAATGAGTTAAGCTTGGATCCAGTATATAACAGTCTTAAAAAATGACAGCTATAAGTATTGAAAACCTGCAATTGGTGGTTCTAAGCAACTTTGTTGCACCAATTTGTCCCTTTTTATAGATACTTATTAGAAATAAAGCTATATTTTAAGTAAAATAGTGTTGATCAAAATATTGAAAAATCATACATTTTGCAGTTTTAATGAATATTACTTAAAATAGACACACAATCTCAACCAGTATGTATTAATATATGTTTGCAAAGTATGGTGCTTGTCTTTAATAAACTTAATTTCTAGATGATGAAATCAAAGAGGCACACTTTAGCAAGATTCAGAAAGTGATAAATCTTTTAACAAAATGTAACCTAAAAAAAGCAGATACAAAAGTATGTCTCAAGGCAGTTGTTTAGGGTGGAGAAAGAAGAAATCATGTTTTAAATTCTTGCATTTCATCTGAATACATGTAACTTCAATAACTTTGGTCAAAGAACATTCTAGATTGAGGGGGTTACATAATCGAAGTCACAGAGATAGAAAAATAAGGTACATTTTTGCAGAAACTAAGAATAATCTTTTTTATGCTAAACCTGCAGCTATTTTCTGTGGAATCTTTAGACAGGAGATGGCCCCTCAACTCTCCCATACACTGAAAGAGCTTGATGATCCTGATTTTGTCCACTAAATACTAGAAATGTCCTTTATCACTATGAAATTCAAAAATGGCTCTGATTTTTCAGGTAGGGAACAATAACACTTTAAACAAAAACACTTTCTCGAGCACTGAAAACTAGTGCTCTAGAAGCGTAGATGGCTTCAAATGGAGCCCTGGGACACAGTAGGGTGAAACTGAAAGCTAGAATACTAAGCTAGAAATTTGAAATAAACTGTTTTTCTAATTGAAAGCTTCTGAAAGCCTTTGCTCAAAGAAATTATACACCGGGCAGTGGTGGCACACGCCTTTAATCCCAGCACTTGGGAGGCAGAGGCAGGTGGATTTCTGAGTTGGAGGCCAGCCTGGTCTACAGGGTGAGTTCCAGGACAGCCATGGCTATACAGAGAAACCCTGTCTCGAAAAACAAAAGAAAGAAAGAAAGAAAGAAAGAAAGAAAGAAAGAAAGAAAGAAAGAAAGAAAGGAAGGAAGGAAGGAAGGAAGGAAGGAAGGAAGGAGGGAAGGAAGGAAGGAAGGGAGGAAAAGAAAAGAAAACAGAAAAAAGAAAAAAAGAAATTATACAAGCAGTTATACTTTAAGGTGTTTACTTGAGAATAAGAACCAATAACGGCTAAATAGGGGACCACTCATAGAATTTAGGACTATAATGAACATTAATGTGATGTTTATTTCAAATAGTTAGAATAAAGGAGTTTAGATATTCTGCTATTAGTTTATTTTCCTCAACATCAATATGTTATACACAGTGCTATACACAGTGTCCTACTCATAAGTGTGCTACAGAAACTGAAAGAATCCTCAAGATTCATCTTTCATTCCACAGGTTGATCTTTGCAACTATGTTTCCATCAATGGTGCCACTGCTCATCCACATATTGAAAGTGATGGAACAGTTTACAACATTGGCAATTGCTTTGGGAAAAATTTTACAGTTGCCTACAACATTATCAAGATCCCTCCACTGAAATCAGGTGAGATTGTAATCTCCCCACCAGTAGGGGAAAAAGGTGTTCCTATCACTGAAAAAAGTTGCTGAAAATATCGGATCTAGATCATAGTATCAAGACAGTAAACAATGATGGTTTCAAAATCTAGAAAGCAAGACGCCAAGTTCTATTCTACAATGTTTCAAAATCTAGTGCATATATGTTTAAATGTTTGTGCATAATATTTAAATATTAATATCAAATATAAATTTGATAAACTTAATTCTATCAAACATTTATTGAGTCTTTATTCATATGCCAAACAAAATCTTGAGTTCCTCTTTAAATGGAATGACTGAAAATTTTGGGGAGTGAGGCCATTGACATTATTTAAGAAGTCATTCACATTATTTTCTCATCTGTGGACTTTAATGTGCCTAGTATTTATTGGACAGAGTTGTTGATATTGTTCATCCATACTATAGTTATAAGAAACTTTGCAATACCAGAGGGCACTTTGCCCACACTAAAGCACTGCTTTACTTCCTTGGACTTAAACTTGACCTCCACTTGCTATAAATTGTGACTCCATAGTACTCTCCCCTCTGCACTTTTTCAAATTTGCTGTTATTTGGATTTTCCTAGGTTAGTGTAGCTTCACAATAAAGAGAAATCAGAATGTGGGCAGATCTGGAAAACAATACTGGCCTCTTATATAGAATTATTTGATGCTTCTGGGATGGGGGAGAGCCCTCTTCTTGGAAGAGATTGAAACTGTTTCTAACTGTAAATAACAGGCTGAAGGGGGAAAAGCTTATTGAAGAGAAGATACCTAGGCCAGGACCAATCAAAAAAGAGAGGAAGTCCTAAGGGCTCCGAAGAGCCTACAAAAAGTCCTACCCCGAACCGAAGACTTGATTCCAACCTCTAGAGTCTCTTCTATACCCTCAATAGGAGTTGTTTGCCAGTTAAAATTAAGTTTTGGGAATTTGTTCTTTAATTCTGTCCATGTCTTGTATGTCCTTTTTTCCCCACGTCAGCCTGTAACTTCCTTCCATTCCATCAGGTGCCCTCAGATCTCTACCTATTACTTTCTGTCCAGGACCCTCAGTGGATGCTTTCTTGTCCTTCATCTCAGTTCTCTAGCTAACAATGGCTCCCTGCTCTCCAACTGACACTACATTTTCCTGAGTGAGTCTTCTTTCTAAGACATAAAATTGTTTGTCCTTACCCCAGAAGGAACTTTGTGGGACCCTTAGATAACCACTCCTCACTCAAAACCCCCTTAACAACATGAAATTCTACTAGGATATCCCAATGACTGAGAATATGAAAACAAGCTCTGAAAAAAAATCATATCTGAAAATGTATTTTTGCTTATATAAGCTGTTTCGAATGTTTTACATGAAGTAGAAGGAAGAAGAGGAGGAGGAGGAGTTGTTCTAAAGCCTTTAAAACCACTTTATTTCAGACAAGGAAGATCCAATAAACAAGTCAGAAGTTATTGTGCAGTTTCCCTGCAGTGATCGGTTCAAGCCATCTTATGTACACAGGTAATTTGAAGGACAGCTTAAATGTAAGGATGTCCCTTGCCTACCTTTGATACCAACCCTGATCTGGAAGGTCTTTGTAGAAAACTAAGTTTAAAGCCAATTAATTCCATGTAAACATTGTAGATCTTGGTAACTAAATATACTTTGTGTAAACTCCCACCCACCCATAACTGAGAACTAGCCCTCCCATTCACAAGCTCATTTGTGTTTCTTAACAGTTTTGGTCTGACTCCCAACTATATCGTTTTTGTGGAGACTCCAGTCAAAATTAACCTTTTCAAATTTCTTTCTTCGTGGAGTCTTTGGGGAGCCAACTACATGGACTGTTTCGAGTCCAATGAAAGCATGGGGGTATGTCTGATTCATTTGTTACATTGTGATTCTGAGGAAAGTATTTTATAATTTTTTCCTTTAAAATTTATCAAAACATTCTTACTTTTTCAGGTTTGGCTTCATGTTGCTGACAAAAAAAGAAGAAAGTATTTGAATAACAAATACAGGACCTCTCCTTTCAATCTCTTCCATCATATCAATACTTATGAAGACAGTGGGTTTCTGATTGTGGATCTCTGTTGCTGGAAAGGGTAAAAAGATATGTTGAATAAATGTCCCATCTCCAATTTCTTCTGGAAATAAAGTGCCTTAATAAGTATGCAAGTTCTTGTTGTTTAATGTGAATCATATATAAAAACAGAAGTGATATGAAATAGCAAAAAGTGTAATGATAATGACTAAAGAGTTTAGAAAATCAGACAGACTAACCACCAGAACTACAGTTAATACTGAAAACCAACTTGATCTGAACCAGGCCTGAAAATGGAAACTTCATGAAGTCTGTAAAGTGCTTTGAACCCTCCCTCATTTTGAAAAATAGAAACAGAAATGCTATTCTCAGGCTAGTCATTAAAAATACAATGATTCCTAAAGACACAGAGCAGAGACAATGTGGCAGAACAAAGATTATGTAAAGCTACTGTTACTGCAACATATCCATGAGGTAAAACTTTTTATTTTCCCTCACTGAGTAGTAGGAGGAAATGACTCTGATATTATTTTTGCCAATAACAGTCTGGGTTGTAGCCTAAGGAACAACCAGACATATATGCTTTCAAAGTCATGAATCATCTCTAAAATCGGTTAGGTGTGGTGATGCATGCCTTAAATCCCAACATTTGGGAGGAAGAGGCAGGAAGATCTTAAGTTCAAGGTCAGTCTGTGCTACATTAGACCCTTTTTCATTATTTGTAATTGTGTTCATGTTTGACTTCTTGTTTTCACAGGTTTGAATTTGTTTATAATTACTTATATTTAGCCAATTTACGTGAGAATTGGGAAGAAGTAAAAAGAAATGCTATGAAGGCTCCTCAGCCTGAAGTCAGGAGATATGTACTTCCTTTGACAATTGACAAGGTAACTTTCTTTACATAAGTGTTCATCTCACATGGAAACTGTACTGTTTATACATATAATCCAGAAATTTCAGATCTTGGACGAGTTTTTAAATACCATAATTAAACCTCTTATTTTACAAATGAGGAAACTGAAGATCAAAAGAATGGCATGATTTAGAAAACACAACTTCCACAGAGCCAAGATGATATGTAGTTTTCTTGATTTCAAATTCAAGAAAACTACATATCATCTTGTGAATGAAAATTCTTTAATTTAACTACAGGAATTAAGGAATGATTAATTCCTTAATAACTACAGACCCAGTGATTCTGGGGTCCCAGCATCCTTTGGCAGTTGTACAAATATCCTAAATAATTTTAAATTCTGGAGAAATGAAGGATCAGAAAGAAGGTCCTCAATCCATTAGCAAAGGAAACAATAATTAATATAAGACAGTTGTTGGAGGAGTTTATAATATTCCTCTGAAGATTTGGTAACTGAAAAATGCAGTAGGTACACTCGCAACAGAAATAGCATTCAAAATTATTAATATATAAATAAGAACTCTAAAAAACATGAACCTCAAAGTTGAGGCTTAAATACTCTTTTTATAAAGTAAACACGAACACTATAGAGGAGGCATGATTATCAGAGAAAACTAATAACCTGGAGAGTGAATGGTATTTGAAAAGAAAGGTCTTCTGGGACCCAGGTATGTTTTCCTCCTTGATGTAAGTGTAATATTCCTTTGGAAATTAAAGATTTGAAGGTGACTGTGAGGCTCTCCAACTAGACAATGTGAATAGGACAAAAAGCCATTCTGACCCTGCTGTTACCAATGTATAAAATACAGTAGGAAACTACACTACAGTGGATCTCCACTACCATTATGAAAATATGCCTTTTAAAGGGGACTTAGTGAGTGAAAATAACAGCAGATCTAGAATCAGGAAATCTCATTCTCATATTTGGAGGGTTAGTTTTCTGAACCCCATACAACTGTCTCTTTGCCTCCACATTTTTGTCTCTTCAGTGTTTCAGAATAACATTAGCAATATCCAGAATTTTTAGTGAAATAGAAATACCAGTCAAAACCAAGAAAAGCATATTTTTCTAATGTAAACACATGAACACACACTATTTCTGTCTATGTGCTACCTGCTTGGACAAAAGGTATTGAAGCAGATACATTGAACTAAAGGCTTAAATGAGAGGCAGTTAAAAGCAAACATAGCTTAGAACTTGATCTTTTTGCCTTTAAGTATATCTGTAAACCAATAAAGAATAATAGTTGAGTCAAACTGGGCTCTTTAGATAGAAAAAAAATAACTTCTGCTAAGACAAAGAGTTTTATTTAACAAAAATAAAAAGCAAATGGGAACTAATAGAAGTATAACAGAGTCCTTGGGATGCTTCATTGAAAGCAGAGGAGAGGTGGGATTTTGTAAGAACAGCTGGAAAGATGGATTGGAGTGAGAGAGATTATAAAGGGGTTTTCTGTACCAGACTCTGAATAACATATAATAGGTAAGAAATTATTGAGGTTTAGGTGTGTATGGTGTGTATGGTGTGTATGGTGTGTATGGTGTGTGTGTGTGTGTGTGTGAGAGAGAGAGAGAGAGAGAGAGAGAGAGAGAGAGAGAGAGACACCTGGGTTCCTCTGGAAATGGTATGGAGAATAGATTGGGTAATAGAGAATCTAAAAGTAAACTCTCTTAGAATATAAATGCTCTTCTGCAATTTCAGTGCTCTTTCAATCCCATTTACTCCATGTTCTAGCTGTCCCTTTTATATTGCAATGTGGCCTGTTAGTGCAATTTTAAAAGTGATAATTTCTCCTTTATCCTGGCTAGCTTCCAAATAAATGAGACAGAGACTATAAGATTTATTTAATCAAGCTTTATGGCACAAAAGCTGAGCAGTATTAATCTATTTTAATCCTCTAAACTAAACCAGCTATGTCCCAGGTAAATCCCAGAGGTATTTGCATTTCAGTATTGATATGGCTCTCCCTGCTCCAGGTGTGTTCCCAAGGTATCTCCTGATCCCTCCTCTCATGGCAAATCCTCCCTTTCTTTCTCCCTTTCCCCTAGGTGGGATTAGAAGTTCAGCCCTACTCTCTCCTCTGCTCATCCATTGTCTAATCAGCTTTTATTGACAAATGGGGAGCAATGTTTATACAACATTGAGACCAGAGACTTTTAGAATAAGCATTACAATGCCACGTCTGGATTGCAACTAAATATGGGGGCAGAGAGATCAGCATTTAAATGATACAAAAATAATATTTATACAATGTACAATATCATGATGCCTACAGCTGCCTGTCTAAATTTCCTTCCATTGAACATACCAATTAATATCCTTTATGACCTAGAAATACTCACTTTCCTGTCTCACTCAAGTCATTTTGCATGGTCAACAATTATGAACATTCTTGTAGATAATCATTCTTTATCAAACTTGTCAAAATCACACTAGTTCAATTAGATTATCTACCTTCTCCATATTTGTACTTTTTCATCTAAATTTAACTGTTACAAACACACAGTCATGTTAGTTGGTTCAATTTTAAATGTCTGGCTACAAATCTTACTGCTTCATTTCCAAACTTCATATATTATCTTACTTTGCTAAATATTCCAGATCTTCCTCTCCTCATTATTATACCTCCCACTTTTAGAGCTTCATATTTAATAATGATGATGCTTTCTTTACATCTGAAATGAAATGATCAAAAACTGTACCACCTGTAATAGTTAACCACTGTGGGACAATAACAACCTTTAATTGTTCAGATCAGACAACATGGTGCTGGGCTTGATATCTCTCGCACTTTCAAACACTAGTCACCAGTAAACTCTCAACTCCTTCTACCCTGTCTCACCCGCAGTTTTACCAGCCCAACTAGAATCATTTTCTCTGGATTGAACTACTATTAAAAAAGTGGTTTTACTGAATCAATCTTGCATTTTCACTCCCACCCTCTGAACAAATACTCAAGTGTAGATTCAACAAAGCAGAGGGATTTCTTTTTTCTTTTTTCTTTTTTCTTTTTGGATATTTTATTTATTTACATTTCAGATGTCACCCCCTTTCCCCATTCCCCCTCCCTAGAAACCCCATATCCCCTCCCCCTCCTCCTTTTTGCTTTATACTATTTTAATTACATGTAAGTATTAAGGTCAGTTCTGGGTTGAAGAACTAGCAATAGAATAGATGCAAAATAGTCAAGGAACAAGCAAGACAATAAACAAAGTTCCATGAACACTTCCCAGCGATCACTGTTTCTAAGAGTTTATCAGGATGATCTGAGCCAACTTCTTTGTCCTAGCCCAAAGTCATTTTCATGTCTGAAGCCTATTTCCTTCTTCTAGCCTAAGATTTAGATTCCTACCTGGAATTACTTCTTTGTTCTAGTCTAATATTTAGATTCCTGCCTAAAATTACTTCTTTGTTCTAGCCTAAGATTTAGATTCCTGCCTGAAATTACTTCTTTGTTCTAGCCTAATGTCAGATTCCTGTCTGAAGCCCCACTTCCTTGTTCTTGGCCAATGTCATATTCCTGCCAAGCAGCCCATTTCCTTGTCCTTGGCCCATGTCAGATTCTTGCCAAGAAGCCCCAAAAGCTCACCACCTCTCTGGGAGAGAGATATTTTTTATTTTATGTTATTATTATTTATTATTTATTAATAATTTTATATTATAAACAAGACTGAGCCTGTCTTAGGTCATTCTGCCAAGAATGCCTTCCTTATCTGCCATGAAATATGCATTATCAAAAGCAATGCACTTCTGTCATATGTTGGTAAGGCTCTGTGCAGAATCTTACCCATCCTTGGCTTGCCAGCCTGTTAATTTAATAACTCTGTCTAGGGGTTTATTTTCAGGTTCAAGCCATGTACTTTGGCTGCCAACATGTTGATGTTGTTAAAGACAAGCTTTAACAGGATGGGCAGGAATAAAAGTATTCCCAGGACAAAAAGGGCTAGCATGATCAAGCTATATATGCCATTCTTGAAGCTTGACCAAAATAGAAATACTGACCTCGGGCCATGGGTAATTTTATCATCAGTAAGCAGAGGGATTTCTTTAAGAATAAGTCAGTGTCTTCCTTGCCTATTCAAAATCCTTACATAGTTTCCCCTCATTTATCTACAGTGAAGTGAAAGCCCAGTTCTTCACTATAACCCATGTGCCTTACACAATCTAAGTGCATTAGCTCTCCACAAAGTTCTGTAATTTACCACCACACTGATCCTTAGTATTCCTGGAACATGTTCAACACCATTCTCCTAGATTGTGACAGGTTTTTCCCTCTCTGCTTGAGCACATTTCTGGTTTCCTCATCTAAGAATTTTGTATTAAATGCTACTATTACAAAGAGACTTACTCTGACCCCATATTAAAATTTCAACCCACAAATTCCTCATGCTTTGAATCCCTTTACTATTCTATTTTTATTTCTTTTTTTATTGGATATTTTATATACATTTCAGATGCCATCCCCTTTCCCCAATTCCCCTCCCTAGAAAACCCCTATCCCATGCCCCCTTTTCCTTTTTGCTTTTATACAATTTTTTTAATGTTAATCAAAGGCTTTATAAGTTTGGTAATGCTCAATCAGAAGTGTAACCCAATACCCAACCTAGATATATCAATTATCTTTGACTGATGGAGATACATGAACATCTACCTCCATGTCCCCCCCTTTCTCTCTTTTTTCTCTCTTTCTCTCTCTCATCACCTAGCTTCTCCTCTCCTTCTTCTTCTCTCCTTGCTCCTTCTCTTCCTCTCGGTACTCCTCCCACTTTAGCTCTTCCTACATATCACCCTTCCTGTTAAAATAAAACTTTTCTCTCAAAATACATTTAGAGCATAATTATGCTTATTTGAACCAGTGAGGGACAAGATAGTCCTAATACCCAGTCCATCATTTTGTTGACTAACCAGAACCTCTGTCATCTCTCCTAACTAAAACACTTAGTTCTGAACCTGGCTTTTTTTTTCTTAGCTTTAGAATGAATGTCAGCTGAAAACCATCCACTCAGATCTTTTCTCTCAAAGTAAATAGCCAGGATTGGCTATAAGACTATACATTTTCAACCCCGTCAGAAATCCAGAATGACTGAGTTAACTGAAATTATGAGAAGCACAAAGCATAGCTTGTAAAACTTAGCCAATTTACAGAGACCACTGAACACCTGGACAGTCCCTATACTACAGAACGGAGCATCAAATCTTCAACCTTCTGGTCCAGGATCATCTGACAGATCTTAGTGATGTTGAATTATTAAGGGGTGATTACTCTGTCTAGGCAGATATAATCAGTCGACTATTCTGCAAGTGTGTCCTTTTCTGGACAGTAATATGTCTGTAGATGGAAAGAGGCAATTCTTGTCTAGTGGCTGTCTCACCACAACTGGAGTAACTCCAAAGATGCTCAGTTTCTTCTTAGAATCCAAGACAGGAAGCTGTCAGGAGCAGAGAGGTCTCTAATCAAAATGAACATTAATACAGAAATGTTTGTAATGTCAATTCTGTGGACTTCTGACATTTTGAAAACCAACTATCCATGTAAGGTAATCTGGACAGTTGTCTGTTAACTCCACTCAGCTATTTCTAAATAAAACATAGAAAACACCCTAACAATAAACTCCAAGCCATGAATTTACTATAGTCCCTTAACTCACAGGCTAACCATCTCAAATCTGTTAAAAACGTTTAAGAAGGACTGGGTCTAAGCCTTGTATTCCTAAATGTGTTATACTGGTACAATGCCTATGAGAGTATCAATATTCATGTCATTTTATATCAATAAGAAGCTCGTACCAATGAAAATCTTAAAATTTGTAATCAAAGTAAATTGGTGCCATTTAAGAAATTATATCTTCATCTTGATAATAATTGTACATATTTCTACCAATAGGTTATGGCTATGCAATAAATCCTAGCTAATCCTCTCTATTCCCACAAAACCGCTACTTTTTCCTAGAAAGACAGCCCAATATTTACCACCTTATTTCCCAAGCCCAAGGAAATATGGGCGCTGACTCTTCATTAACTTCTTCAAGCTGATTATGGGCGTTGAGATATTAAAAGAGGAGTGAGGGGAAGAGTAAATTGATAAGCCTCTGGTGCTGTGTCTTCACTGCATCCAGATGGAATTCCAGAACCTCAGAGGTTTAAGCAGGTCTGCTCAGCTTCCTTGATGAGTAGATACACCAAGGCTGTGTATTCTGCAATATACAATTCTCAAAACTAAATTTAGTATGAAGACAATTTTTTTAAGAGGGCTGACATTTTGTTAAAGATGTTGGTTCTAACAGCTTTTCTTTTTTCCCCTCTTTTATTGGATATAATATTTACATTTCAAATTTTATCCCCTTACCCCATTCACCCCACCACCCAGGAACCCCTTATCCCATCCACCCTCTTCCTGCTTCTATGAGGGTGTGCACCCACCTACCCGCCACTCTTCAATTCCCACCCTCAGATTCCCCCCCCCCACTCAGTGTTCAGCCTTCATGGGACCAAAGATCTCCTCTCCCACGTATGCCCAACAAGGCCATCCTCCCCTACATATACAGCTGGAGTCATGTGTCCCTCCATATGTGCTCCTAGGCTGGTGGTTTAGACCCTGGAAAGCTCTGGCTGGTTGGTATTGTTGCTTTCCTCGTGGGGCCACCAACCCTTTTGGCTCCTTCACTCTACTCTCTAACTTCTCCATTGGAAACCCTTGATTAGATTAATGGTTAGCTGTGAGTATCTGCCTCTGGGTATGTCAGACTGTGGGGGACCTCTAAGGAGACGGCCTTATCAGGCTGCTGTAGCTTTCCCTTCTTGTCATCCATATCAGCATCTATTTTTGGTGACTGCACATGGAATGAATACTCAGGTGGAATGATCTCCATACAACCTCTCCTTCAGATTCTGTCCCACAATTTGTCTCCATATTTGCTCCCTTGGGTGTTTAGTTACTCCTTCTAAGAACGACCTAGGCATCCACACTTGTTCTTCCTTCTTCATGAGCTTCATGTGGTCTGTTAGTTGAATCTTTGTTGTTTCAAACTTTTGGGCTAATATCTGCTTATCAGTGACTAAATACCATGTGTGTTGTTTTGTGATTGGGTTACCTCACTCAGGATGATATTTTCTACTTCCATCAATTTACCTAAGAATTTCTCAAATTCATTATTTTTAATAGCTGAGTAATATTCCATTGTGTAAATGTACCACATTTTTTGTATCCATTCCTCTGTTGAAGGGCATCTGGGTTCTTTCCAGCTTCTGGCTATTATAAATAAGGCTGCTATGAACATAGTGGAGCATATGTCTTTGTTATATGTTGGCGCATTTTCTGGGTATATGGCCAGGAGTGGTGCAGCTGGATCCTCAGGTAGTGCTATATCCAATTTTCTGAGGAACCGCCAGACTGACTTCCAGAGTGGTTGTACCAGCTTGCAACCCCACCAACAATGAAGGAATGTTCCTCTTTCTCCACATTCTCGCCAGCATCTGCTATCACCTGAATTTTTGAACTTACCCATTCTGACTGGTGTGAGGTGGTATCTCAGTGTTGTTTTGATTTTCATTTCCCTGATGACTAAGGATGTTGAGCATTTCTTAAGGTGCTTCTCGGCCATTCATGTTTCCTCAGTTGAGAATTCTTTGTATAGCTCTGTACCCCAGTTTTTAATGGGGTTATTTTGTTGTTTGGCATCTAATTTCTTGAGTTCTTTGTATATATTCGATATTAGCCCTCTGTCAGATCTAGGATTGGTAATGATCTTTTCCCAATCTGCTGGTTGCCGTTTTGTCATATTGACAGTGTCCTTTGCCTTACAGAAACTTTGCAATTTCATGAGGTCCCATTTGTCGATTCTTGATCTTAGAGCATAAGCCATTGGTGTTCTGTTTAGGAACTTTTCCCCTGTGCCTAGGTATTCGAGGGTCTTCCCCAACTTCTCTTCTAATAGTTTCAGTGTATCTGGCTTTATGTGAAGGTCCTTTATCCACTTGGAGTTGAGCTTTGTGCAAGGGGATAAGAATGGATTAATTTGCATTCTTCTACATGCTGACCTCCAGTTGAGCCAGCACCACTTGTTGAAAATGCTGACCTTTTTCCACTGGATGATTTTAGCTCCCTTGTCAAAGATCAAGTGACCATAGGTGTGTGGGTTCATCTCTGGGTCTTCAATTCTATTCCATTGATCTTCCTGCCTGTCTCTGTACCAATACCATGCAGTTTTTATCACTACTGCTCTGTAGTACAGTTTGAGGTCAGGGATAGTGATTCCCCCAGAAGTTCTTTTATTGTTGAGAATAGTTCTCAATATCCTAGGTTTTTTGTTATTCCAAATGAATTTGTGAATTGCTCTTTCTATCTCTATGAAGAATTGATTTGGAATTTTGATGGGTATTGCATTGAATCTGTAGATTGCTTTTGGCAGGATGGCCATTTTTACTAAGTTAATCCTGCCATGCTAGGAGCATGGGAGATTTTTTCATCTTCTAAGATCTTCTCCGATTTCTTTCTTCAGAGACTTGAAGTTCTTGTCATACAGATCTTTCACTTACTTGGTTAGATTCACTCCAAGATATTTTATTTTATTTGTGACTATTGTAAAGGGTGTCATTTCCCTAATTTTTTTCTCAGCCTGTTTATCCTTTGAGTTTATATCCAGCCACATTGCTAATTTTGTTTATCAGGTTTAGGAGTTCTCTGGTGGAGGTTTTAGGGTCACTTAAGTATACTATCATATCATCCGCAAATAGTGAAATTTTGACTTCTTCCTTTCCTATTTGTATCCGTTTGACTTCCTTTTGTTGTCTAATTGCTCTAACTAGAACTTCCAGTACTATATTAAATAGGTAAGGTGAGAGTGGGCAGCCTTGTCTAGTCCCTGATCTTAGTGGGATTGCTTCAAGTTTCTCTCCATTTAGTTTGATGTTGGCTACTGGCTTGTTGTATATTGCTTTTACTATGTTTAGGTACGGGCGTTGAATTCCTAATCTTTCCAAGACTTTTAACATGAAGGGATGTTGAATGTTGTCAAATGCTTTCTCAGTGTCTAGTGAGATGATCATGTGGTTTTTTTCTTTGAGTTTATTTATGTGGTGGATTACATTGATGGATTTCTGAATATTGAACCAACCCTGCATTCCTTGGATAAAGCCTACTTGATCTTGATGGATAATTGTTTTGATGTGATGTTGGATTCTGTTTGCAAGAATTTTATTGAGTATTTTTGCATCAATATTCATAAGAGAGATTGGTCTGTAGTTCTCTTTCTTTGTTGGGTCTTTGTGAGGTTTAGGTATGAGCGTAATGGCAGCTTCATAGAATGAATTGGGTATTGTTCCTTCTGTTTCCATTCGATGGAATAGCTTGAAGAAGATTGGTATTAGGTCTTCCTTGAAGGTCTGATAGAATTCTGCACTAAAACCATCTGACCCCGGACATTTTTTGGTGGGAAGATTTTTAATGACTGCTTCTATTTCTTTAGGAGTTATGCAACTGTTTTTTCTTGGATGTTTTTGTTTGGATGTTTTTTCTGCTCCTGGTTTAACTTTGGTGTCTGGTATCTATCTAGAAAATTGTCCATTTCATCCAGATTTTCCAATTTTGTTGAGTATAGGCCTTTGTAGTAGGATCTGATGATTTTTTTAATTTCCTCTGTTTCTGTTGTTATGTCTCCCTTTTCAGTTCTGATTTTATTAATTTGAGTACTGTCTCTGCACCCTTCAGTTAGTCAGGCTAAGGCTTTGTCTATCTTGTTGATTTTCTCAAAAAAAAAAAAAAAAAAAAAAAAAACAGCTCCTGGTTTTGTTGATATTTTGTATAGTCCTTTCTGTTTCAACTTGGTTGATTTCAGCCCTGAGTTTGATTATTTCCTGCTGTCTACTCCTCTTGGGCATATTAGCTTCTTTTTGTTCTAACGCTTTCAGGTGTGCTGTCAAGTTGTTAATGTATGCTGTTTCCATTTTCTTTTTGTGGGCACTTAGAGCTATGATTTTTTCCTCTTAGTACTGCTTTCAGGGAGTCCCACAAGTTTTGATATGATGTGTCCTCATTTTCATTTAATTCTAAAAAGTCTTTAATTTCTTTCTTTATTTCTTCCTTGACCAAGTTATCATTGAGTAGAGCATTGTTCAGTTTCCACGTGTATGTGGGCTTTCTGTTGTTTTTGTCTATGTCAAAAACGAGTCTTAATCCATGGTTGTCTGATAGGGTACAAGGGATTATTTCAATCTTTTTCTATCTGTTGGGGCCTGTTTTGTGACCAATTATATGGTCTATTTTGGAGAAGGTACCATGAGGTGCTGAGAAGAAGGTATATTCTTTTGTTTTAGGATGAAATGTTCTATAGATGTCAGTTAAGTCCAATTGGTTCATAACTTCTGTTAGTTTCATTGTGTCTTGGTTTAATTTCTGTTTCCACGATCTGTCCATAGCTGAGAGTGGGGTGTTGAAATCTCCCACTATTAATGTGTAAGGTGCAATGTATGCTTTAAGCTTTAGTAAAGTTTCTTTTATGTATGTGGGTGCCGTTGCATTTGGGGCATAGATGTTGAGAATTGCGAGTTCCTCTTGGTACATTTTTCCTTTGATGAAGTGTCCTTCTTTATCTTTTTTGATTACTTTTGGTTGAAAAACGATTTTATTTGATATTATAATCACTACTCCAGCTTGTTTCTTGGGACCATTTGCTTGGAAGATTGTTTTCTGACCTTTTACTCTGAGGTAGTGTCTGTCTTTTCACAAAGGTGCATTTCCTGTATGCAGCAAAATGTTGGGTCCTGTTTATGTATCCGGTCTGATAGTCTATGTCTTTTTATTGGAGAATTGAGTCCATTGATATTAAGAGATATTAAGGAAAAATGTATGTTATTTCCTGTTATGTTTGTTATTGGCAGTGGAGATATGTTTGTGTAGCTACCTTCTTTTAGGGTTGTTGGAAGATTACTTTCTTGCTTTTTCTAGGTTGTAGTTTCCCTCCTTGTGTTGGAGTTTTCCACCAATTATCCTTTGAAGTGCTGGATTTGTGGTGAGATATTGTGTAAATTTGGATTTGTCATGGAATATTTTGGTTTCTCCATCAATATTGATTGAGAGTTTTGCTGGGTATAGTAGTCTGGGCTGGCATTTGTGTTCTCTTAGGGTCTGTATGATATTGGTCCAGGATCTTCTGGCTTTTATGGTCTCTGGTGAGAAGTCTGGTGTAATTCTTATAGGTCTGCCTTTATGTGTTACTTTACCTTTTTCCCTTACTGCTTTTAGTATTTTTTCTTTGTTTTGTACATTTGATGTTTTGATTATTATGTGGCGGGAAGTTTTGTTTTTTTTGTTTTTTTTTTCTGGTCTAAACTATTTAGAGTTCTGTATGCTTCTTGTATATTTATGGACATCTCTTTCTTTAGGTTGGGGAAGTTTTCCTGTATAATTTTGTTGAGGATATTTATTGGTTTTTTAAGTTGGGAGTCTTCCCCCTCATCTATACCTATTATCCTTAGGTTTGGCCTTCTCATTGTGTCTTGTATTTCCTGTATATTTTGGGTTAGTAGCTTTTTGTATTTTGCATTTTCTTTGACAGTTGTGTCAATGTTTTCCATGGTATCTTCTGCACATGAGATTCTCTCTTTTATCTCTTGTATTCTGTTGGTGATACTTGTGTCTATGACTCCTGATCTTTTTTTTAGGTTTTCTATCTCCAGGGTAGTCTCCTTTTGTGATTTCTTTATTGTTTCTACTTCCATTTTTAGATCTTGGATGGTTTTGTTTAATTCCTTCTCCTGTTTGGCTGTGTTTTCTTGCAATTCCTTAAGGGATTTTTGTGTTTCCTCTTTAAGGGTTTCTATCTGTCTACCAATGTTCTCCTTAAGTTCTTTGAGAGTGTTATTTATGTCTTTCTTAAAGTCCTCTATCATTGTCATGAGAAGTGATTTTAATTTTGAATCCTGCTTTTCTGGTGTGATGGGGTATTCAGGGCTTGCTATGATGGGTGAACTGAGTTCTGATGATGCCATGTAACTTTGGATTCTGTTGCTTACGTTCTTGTACTTGCCTTTCACCATCTGGTTAACTCTAGTGCTGCCTGTACTTGCTGTCTCTAACTGAAGCCTGCCTTTCCAGTTATCTTTCTTGTGTCTGATCTCCTTGGGGTCCAGATGTCTCTGTGATCTTCTCCAGCTATACTGAGTACAGTGGTACCTCTAGGATGCCTCAGGATATGATGCCTCCAAGGTAGCAGACCAGCTAGGTGTCTGCTGTTCTGGGTGCAGTGTCATCTCTAGGATGTCTCAGGATAAGGTGCCCACTGATCTGAGTGCAGTGGCTCCTCTAGGATATTTCAGGATATGTGGTCTGATGCTCTGAGTTCAGTTGTTTCTCTGCGGCTCTGGGTTGAGTGGACCTTCCAGAATGTCTGGGGTGGAATCCGGGGTCCACACAGGAGCGGACCGAGCAGAGGTCTGCTCCAGGCCTCAGATCCAGGAGAGGGGCCAGAGGGGAGTGCTATTCCGAAGGGTCGGGGGTTTGGTTATCTGCTGGAATCTGAATGCTTCCAGCACCCAACTATGGGCTTAGGGAAGTGTGTGGGTCTTCCTACCTAAGGCTCTAAGATCCGTGGAGCCTCCAGGATGTCTCTGGCGGAATCCGGGTCCACACAAGAGCAGACCGGTCAGAGGTCTCTCTATTTTTATTTCTATATTCATGGTACACTGTATACTTTATTAAGTGTATTTGTTAATCTCCAAAATACAAATAAGCTTCACTGCTCCTCAACAATAAGAGAGTATAAAATATGATTCAGAAGTATTTCCAACTGTTTTCATGCAATCATCTAAGGGTGAGAGAGAGTGTGTGTGTGTGTGAGTGTCTGTGTGTGTCTGTGTGTGCCATTACATGTATATGAGAAGAGATAAATGTCTTCTTAAAAATCTGGCCTAGTAGATTTTTTGTTTGACAATATAACTACATGTCATTTTTATATATCCTAGCTAGAAAATAATAAATTCTTTATCCTCAGGCAGTTGGAATCTCTTGCTCTTCACAAACTATATATATATATTTTTAAAGGAGCCTGTTTTCATAGGATCCTTCCTCAAACCCTTAATATTCTCTGAGAATGGCTTCATCCCACTGATGAAGAAATTGAGTCCTTAAGATCCTGTGTTACTTCCCCATGGGTATGGGGTCCTAACTCAGCTGCTGGCCAAGCAGGCAGTTTGTTAAAACTGGGATGGAGGCATACCCTAGCTCTATGGCTCTGGCATGGTGCTTCATCTGAGACTAAATTTCCTCATGTGTAAAATGGGAGAAAGTCAGGACTTACCTGCTGTGATAACCAAATAAATATAGTCTATACCAAAAGGATTGCACAGTGCTGCCATCTAAATGAAAACTGCTGCTACTGTTCATTAACATTGTCATGGTGATGTTATATCAGTGTTCTGTATTCAGGTGGTATATAAAAGGAGGTATCAGACAGAGACTGACTAGTTGGCTATTTTGCCAGTCCTCTTTGGTAGTATGTGTTGAGTGTGATTATGATAGCTCTGTGTGTAATGTCAACACTTTCTTATTGCCTTTTCTTCATGTTCCCAGTCCTGTTTTCCTTTTGACTGAGTTTCCCTTTACCATTGTATGTGTAGAGTTGTAGTCAAGTCTGAGCTGACATTTCCTCCATTATTCTTTTCCCTGTTCTCCCCCCACATGGAGCCATACATTCAGAGCCTTCAGAAACTCTGAATGGATAGAAGCAGGAAGCCATCTCCCTACTTCTAGTCTGTTGCTTGAGCTCCACAATTTGGCTTTCTCTGGTTTAGATTCCAGTCTTACTAGGGCTTCAAAATTTATGCTTTTCACTGTCACAGGGACACTCTTCCAGCCATACCTACTTATTCACAAGTCTAAGAATGCTAAGCATGCTAAGTAGTTCTATTACTATTACTCCCTGGACAGTCCTTATTTCTTCCTGAGTTTTAAAGTCCTGTTCTCATTTTTATCTGAAGTTAAGTTTCAACTTCAGGTTATTCTCGGGCTTTGTCTTTTTCTGACTCCTTAAAACAGACAGAAACTTTTCTCCACCTACTTGACATTAATATATTCTCTACCTTGTATTGTGAGCCCACTGTAATGCCCTGTCCTTACTGTCCACAGGTGTCACCTCTGTTCTCATTTATTTCACAATATTACAAAATATCTTGATTATAATGCTTTCATGTGGTTTCTTAAATTACACACACACACACACACACACACACACACGCAAACACACACATGCTACACAGGCCATTTCAACCCTTTTTATAGCTTTCTCCCTAACACCTAATATAATCCATAATCTACAGGAGTAGATTAATAAGTGTTTGTGAAGTAACCAAATGACCAAGATGTTTTCAGTCGTGCCAATTGCATTTCTAATGCTGAATTTGTAGACAATTGGAGAATCCCTAAATATCCTTTTCCCTCCTAGTACCTAGCATGGTGCCTAGCACACATGTTAGTGATTAAGAAACTGACTTGCCTGAATGATTGGCTGCATGAAAAAATAGACTTTTAGGACAGGACAATGTCACATGCCACCTATTCTGAAGTCTAAGACCATTATCAAGAATTTTAAGCTAATCAATATTGTTGTCACATTAGAAACAGACATTTAACCCTGAACAATATGTTTCCAGCAGGTTACTTATAACATATCAGTATGCCATTCCAGAGACTTTCAAGGCCAATACAGTAGCCAGTCTCCTTGTCTGGTTGTTGTTGCTCTTCTTCTTTGCATGGTGACCTCTGAAAAGAGGAGGAAAAGTTTGGGAAGTCTGCATTTACAGATACTTGAATTTCCTTCCCTTCTCACTGTAATCTCTGTCATCTTCTTTCTTAGGCCGACACAGGCAGAAATTTAGTCACACTTCCCCATACAACTGCCACAGCCATTCTGTGCAGTGATGAGACGATATGGCTGGAACCTGAGGTTCTCTTTTCAGGGCCCCGTCAAGGTAAGATGATCTAGAAAAAAAGCTAAGAAGTGAATCGATGATCTATTTAAAGATATTGAATTTTCTTGTACCTGTGTTCTGTTTTGAAGCCTTTGAATTTCCTCAAATCAATTACCAGAAATGTGGGGGAAAACCTTACACTTATGCATACGGACTTGGGTTGAATCACTTTGTTCCAGACAAGGTAATAAAGAATCCAATAGATCTCTGAGTCATGTGCTAGTCAAGTAAAGCTGCTCATTAATTAACTGATTGCTTTTTCTTGGGCATAAGCAGCTCTGTAAGCTGAATGTCAAAACTAAAGAAATCTGGATGTGGCAAGAGCCGGATTCTTACCCATCTGAACCCATCTTTGTTTCTCAACCAGATGCTCTGGAAGAAGATGATGGTAATGGAAGCAATGAGTGTGTCTGAACTTTCCTTTATGTTGAAATTCAGTGTATTCACTCTTAGGAAAGGGATTGGGCTGTTTATTCACTAACTTTCAAATGGTGGTTCTTAAACTGAATGGAATTGCAACAGAGAATTGCAATTTCTTTGAAAGTGACTTTCATCTGTGGCCAGGTCCTGTAGATTGATACTAGAAAAAGCAAAATGCAACCAACCAAAACAAAAACAAAAAGGCACCAGAGTAAAACATATTCTGTGTCATAGTGAAGTCTTGGATTGAAGGGATGAGAAATGGCATAACAGCAAGAATTATATTTGCCTTTCCTCACCAAAATATATTTCTGAATAAGCAGATGGAGTTCTAGAAAAGGAAATAAAATATTCTAGATCAGTGAATGTGCATGTCTTGGATTCAAGTGCCTGTTTGTTTGTTTTAGTAAGTTGAGGCTAAGCAAGAACCAGAGCCATAGCATATAATAAAGCAACTGCATTATATAGCATCAGTCTCAATTAAGCATTATTACTAGGAAGCCTAGAAAGCTAGATCAGTGGTTAAGAGCACTGTCTCCTCTTGTTGAAGACAGGGTTCAATTCCCAGCACCCACATTACAGCTCACAACCAGCTGTAGCTTCAGCTTCAAGTGATCCAGAACCTTCTTCTGGCCTCTGTGGGCACCAGACATATATATGGTACACAGGTACTTATGCAGACAAAATAACTATACACATAAAAATAATAAAAGAATTTAAAAACATTAATGCAAGGACAGATAAATGTATTACATTCTGTAAGGTTAAAATTTTAAAATATGGGAAACTATAGAAGAATGACAAATAATTTTGGTGGCCATTTTCTGATAAGTGGTTTTATATTCACACCACTCATTGAAAAGTGTAAAAGCTAGGTTTTCATTTTGTTTGAAAGAAGTAAACTTACATATAAGTCTTTTTGTTTGTTTGTTATTTTTGTTTTGTTTTGTTTTTTGTTTTTCGAGACAGGGTTTCTCTGTGTAGCCCTGGCTGTCCTGGAACTCACTCTGCAGACCAGGCTGGCCTCGAACTCAGAAATCCACCTTACATATAAGTCTTGAAATTTATAGTTATAACACGCTCTTCTGCTTTAGAAGTTTTAAAGTGTAGTGTACATTTTTACTGAATCATAACTTATAAGTTATGATAAGAACATAGATCTGCTCCCTTAGTCAACATTGATGAATTACTACTTTGATCTGGTTGTTGTAGCAAGAAACTTCAGTGTCTTATTACAGACAAGGTCACTCCCTTCTTGGGCATAGTGCTAGTCCAGGAAGAAAGAGTTTAGAGTATTCCTTCAAGTGGTCACACAGCAGGTTATTAAAGAACCGGAATCACAATAAGTCACATGGTTTTCTATGTGACTTATTTCTATGTGATTTCTATTTCGTAATGTAATACCATTTTACTACCTTTATAATTTCAATGTCAGATAATCTTAAAACCTGATTTTAAAATCTCAAAACTGCCTTAATTAACAGGTGTGGTTCTGAGTGTGGTGGTGAGCCCTGGAGCAGGACAAAAGCCTGCATATCTCTTGGTTCTGAATGCCAAAGACTTGAGTGAAATTGCCAGGGCTGAAGTGGAGACTAATATCCCTGTGACCTTCCATGGACTGTTCAAAAGATCATGAACATATTTCCAGGTTAGCAAAAATGGCTCTATGAGTAAAGTCACTTGTTTTCAGGCCTGAAAACCTGAATTCAATATCTGTGATCCTCATCATGAAAGGACAGAATTTACTACTGGAAGTTGTCTTTTCGCCTCTACACACACATTATGGGGCATATATAATGAATAAATGTAATTTTTATTTAAAAATACAGAAAATCATCAACATAATTCTAGCAAGACATGTTTTTAATGGCAAAACCAAGAAGGCCAGCTAGCTTCAAATCTATAATTAAATTCTGTTTATTTTAGGGCCTGGACCGATGGCTCAGCAGTTAAGAGCACTTACTGCTCTTCTACAGATCCTGAGTTCAATTCGCAACAACCAACCACATGGTGGCTCACAACCATCTGTAATGGGATCCAATGCCCTCTTCTGGTGTGTGTGAAGACAGCTACAGTGTACTCATATATATATAATAAATCTTAAAATAAAAAAAACAGAAAAAGAATAAATTCTGTTTATTTTAGCTTGCAGTCTATCATGGTTTTAAGTCAAAGATGTACACAATTTTGCAGTGTTTTTCAGAAATTTCTCAGTTGGACAAGTAGTTCCTTTAAAAATTACATGATTATTTGATGATATTTTCTCTGTGAGATAAAAATAAACTGAAAATTTATTTTAAACACTTAGTAATCAAATGGAAAAGAAATGTAGACTTTGAAAAAACTGCCTTTTCTATAATAAAAGTTGTTTTAGGAAGCTATCTTTTTACCTATTTCACATTATTAAAAAAATAATTTAAACATTTAAAATACAAAGTCTTCTATACTTGATTTGTATGTAGCATTGCTCAAAGAAGAGAAAGTATACTTCCTGCCAAAGCAAATATCTTTTTATACCTGGGAATGTCATCTAGGACCACATGGCAATACATACATATATATATATATATATATATATATATATATATATATATATATTGCTAAAGAATCCTCAAGCTAAAAAGTCTTTATTTTTTTTCTTCTTTCTTCCCTGACCCAATTATTATTTAAGTAGAGAGTTGTTTAGCTTCCATGTGTATGTGTATTTTCTGGTGGTTCAGATATTAAAGACCAGCTTTAGTCTGTGATGATCTGATAGGATGCATGAGATTATTTCAATTTTCTTGTATCTGTTGAGGCTTGTTTTGTGATCAATTATAGGGTCAATTTTGGAGAAGGTACCATGAGGTGCTGAGAAGAAGGTATATTCTTTTGGTTTATGATGAAATGTTCTCAAGATAACTGTTGAATCCATTTGGTTCATAACTTCTGTTAGTTTCATTGTGTCTGTTTGGCTTCTGTTTCCATTGATGACAGTGGGATGTTGAAGTCTCCGACTGTTATTGTGTGAGATTCAATGTGTGCTTTGAGCTTTAGCAAAGTTTCTTTGACGAATGTGGGTGCCCTAGCATTTGGGGCATAGATGTTCAGAATTGAGAATTCATCTTGGTAGATATTTTCTTTGATGAGTATAAAATGTCCTTCCTCATCTGTTTTGATAACTTTTGGTTCAAAGTCGATTTTATTTGAAATTAAAATGGCTACTCCAGCTTGTTTTGTGGGACTATTTGCTTGAAAGATTTTTTTTCCAGCTTTTTACTCTTTTACTGAGGTGCATTTCCTATATGCAGCAAAATGCTGGGTCTTGTATCCAGTTGGTTAGTCTATGTCTTTTTGTTGGGAAATTGATTCCATTGATGTTAAGAGACTTTAAGGACCAGTGATTGCTGGTTCCTATTATTTTATTTTTAGAAGTGGAATTAAGTTTGTATGGCTATCTTCTTTTGGGTTTGTTGAAAGATTAATTTCTTGCTTTTTATTGGGAGTAGTTATTCTCCTTATTTTGGAGTTTTCCATCTATTATTTTTGTAGGGCTGAATTTGTGGAAAGATGTTGTATAAATTTGGTTGTGTCATGGAATAAATTGGTTTTACCATTTATGGTAGTTAAGAGTTTTGCCTGGTATAGTAGCCTGGGCTGGCATTTGTGTTCTCTTAAGGTCTGTATGACATTTGTTCAGCATCTTCTGGTTTTTAGTGTCTCTGGTGAGAAGTCTGGCATAATTCTGATAGGTCTACCTTTATATGTTACTTGACTTTTTCCCTTACTGATTTAATATTCTTTCTTTGTTTTGTGCATTTGGTGTTTGATTATTACGTGACTGGAAAATTTTCTTTTTTGGTCCAATCTATTTGGAGTTTTGTCGGCTTCTTGTATATGGTCATCTCTTTCTTTAGGTTAGGGAAGTTTTCTTCTATAATTTTGTTGAAGATGTTTACTAGCCCTTTGAGTTGGGAATCTTCACTGTCTTCTATTCCTATTATCTTTAGGTTTGGTCTTTTCATTGTGTGTTGGATTTTCTGGATGTTTTGGGTTAGGAGCTTTTTGCATTTTCCAATTTCTGACTGTTGTGTCAATGTTTTCTATGGTATCTTCTACACCTGAGATTCTCTTTTATCTCTTGTATTTTGTTTCTTGTATGCTTGCATCTATGACTCCTGATTTCTGTTCTAAGTTGTCTACCTTCAGGGTTGTCTCCTGTTTTTTTTTTTTTTTTTTTGGTTTTTCGAGACAGGGTTTCTCTGTGTAGCCTTGGCTGACCTGGAACTCACTCTGTAGACCAGGCTGGCCTCGAACTCAGAAATCCGCCTGCCTCTGCCTCCCAAGTGCTGGGATTACTGGCGTGCGCCACCACCGCCCGGCTGTGTCTCCTGTTTTAATTTCTTTATTGTTCCTATTTCCATTTTTAGATCCTGGATGTTTTTGTTCAATTTTTTCACCTGTTTGGTTATGTTTTTCTGTATTTCTTTAAGGGACTTATGTGTTTCCTCTTTAAGGGATTCTACCTGTTTACCTTCATTCTCCAATATTTCTTTAAGGGAGATATTTGTGTTTTTTTTTAAGTCCTCTATCATCATCATGATGTGACTTTAAATCAGAATCTTGCATTTCAGGTGTGTTGGGATATCCAGGACTTGCTATGGTGGGGGAACTGGGTTCTGATGATACCACGTGGCCTTGGTTCCGGTCGCTTATGTTCTTGGGCTTGCCCCTTGCCATCTGGTTATCTGTAGTGTTAGCTGGTTTTGCTGTCTGACTGGAATTTGTCCCTCATGTGAGCCTGTGGGCCTGTGAGCCTGTGGTCTTACCTTTGTCAACTCTCCTGTGATCTTTGGTGTGTTAGCACTCCTGGAAGACCTACTCTCTCTGGACTGTACTGGGGTCCAAATAGCTGTGGCACAGGGTCAGTCCCTAGTGCAGCTGGAAACCAGAAGGATCCTGTCCCTGGCTGCTCCTCAGTTCCTGGGCCCTGTGGGCTCCGGGCAGATCCCACTTGGGCCCTGATTTTGGGCAACAGTGGTGGTCTCACTTGTCTTTGGAGTGTTAGCACTCCTGGGAGAACTGCTCTCTCTGGGCAGGGCTGGGTTCAGATAGCTGTGGCACAGGGTCAGGCCTAAGCACAGATGAAAATCAGAAGGTAGCTCCTTTTTATGTTAATGTTTTGAGAGAAGAGAACCAAGAGATCAAGGCTACACTGGTATGTTTGTGTTTGGAGATTTGTGCATGTGAGTGCATGCACTTGGAGGCCCAAAGAGGGCTCTGGATCCACTAGAGCTGGGGTAGCAGGCAGTTCTTGAAGAGCAGTCAATCAGCTCTGCTCACTCTCACATTCTAATTGTCCTAATGAGTTCATTTGTCAATTGTAAATAGTGATTGTATTTATTCATTTATACAAAGAGTAAATGGTGATGCTGTGATATATAGATCATGAATGCTTAAATGAAACTGTTGTGTGGTGTTATGAGAGAAGCCTGCCTATAAAAGGGTTTAGAGTCAATAGAAGTTTTGTTTTGTTTTGTTTTGTTTTGTTTTGTTTTGTTTTGTTTTAAATATTCAGCCCAAGACTACCCTTCAGACTCAGGATCCCAGTATAGACCCAAGCCTTCATTAGGATGAGCATTTAAAAACCACATCTTGTTTTGGCATACTTCAGTTAACAAGAACATTTAGCTAGAAGCTGAACTACAGAAGCCAAAAATGTTTTGCCAGGTAATGTTCGTGAACCCCCAAAAAACCACCAAGGAGCCTAGTCCAACGTAGTCCCATTAGGTTCTCTTTATTCAAGCTGAAGCTTGGCCCACCCCACCACCTCTGATGCAGCAGCATGGGAGGAAGCTGCTTTAAGTCCAGTTTCAGGCAAGCAATAATAGAGAAAGATGAGGGTATCTAACTTGGTACACATCTGATTAGGGGCCATTATGGCCTTTAACATAATTGACTGGTGCTGGAAGCCAAACCATAAGCATAACTTCTGCTATCCTCCTGATTGGTGGTTGTTAGGAAGTGAAGTGTCAGGGGCAGGCTTGTAACTTGGAAGTGCAGATTTGTTGGGGAATAACCTGAAAACTGGTGCTAGACTTAGGTTTTGTTGAAGGGTAACCTGGAAACTGGTGATAGGTACTGGCCTGTTGGTCAGGTTCTCTAAGATGGAGTATGAACCCAAAGATCTGATCTCTCAAAAGCACACTTAGAGACTGTCCCAGAACTTGAGATGGATTAGGTCTTTGTTTTGGCAGGAATTCCTATCTACGTGCTGAGTTTTAACACCTGGATGGTGGTACTTCCATCATGGAGTCAGTTGTGCTAAGATCTGGGGCCTTATTACAAAGTTTATTAGCCTGCTTATCACCTCACATTCAAATCATTTTGCAGCAAAAATATTTTTAAAATTTTTTTAGTAATACTGAAGCGTAAACCACAGGATTTTTGTTTTTGTTTTTAAACAAGTTTTCATTATATTGCTCTGGCCAGCCTGAAACTCGCTATGTGGAGCCAGTGGCCTTGAACTCATAATCTGCTCTTTAGCATCTACCTCTGTAAGTGCTGGGATTAAAACCTGCACTATCAATCTCCCCCACACTAAGGAATTACTTAGGTGTAGATGTTTTCTTCTCTTTCACTTAAACTCCTTTTTCACCTTCATCTATTTTGGTCTATATAATTTATTAATTTATGAGTGAAGTTGAAAGTGCAAACTTTGCTTTGGTATAGTCATTTTAAAAAAAGAAGTGGGACTTTTGATATTTGTTGGAGAGTAAGCTTGAACACAAAGAACTTGCTCCCTTCTTCCTCTCAAGTGCTGGGAACAAATGGCCCCTGCCAGCTTGCCTGGTCCATATTTCTTTCTCAAGTAGCTTTTCTGTTTGGTTTTTTCTTTGTTTGTTTTTGGGGTTTTTTTTTTGTTTTGTTTTGTTTTTTTGTTTTGTTTTTTTTTTTTGTTTTTTGAGGCAGGGTTTCTCTGTGCAGCCCTGCCTGTCCTGAAATTTGAACTCTGGACCAGACAGAACTCAACAGATCTGCCTGCCTCTGCCTCCCCAGTGCAATGGAAGGCTTCTTCTTCCTTTTTTTTTTTTTTTTTCTTTTAGATGTATTCATTGAGTACACTGTAACTGTCTTCAGACACATGAGAAGAGGGCATTGGATCCCATTACAGATGGTTGTAAGCCACCATGTGGTTGTTGGGAACTGAACTCAGGACCTCTGGAAGATCAGTCCATGCTCTTAACTCTGAACCATCTCTCCAGCCAACACTGAAAGCTTCTTATGTAGCTATCCTAATACTATGTGAGTAGGTCTTAAATGTTGTAAAGCTTCTTTCTTACTGCACTTAGTGAGTTGGATTTCTGAGCAATTATCTATCTGGTGGTATAAACGGAGCTGCCTCTGTTTGTTTTTCCTTAACTCCTTTTTAACAAAGTCCCATGGAGCCCAGGCTGGCCTTGAACTTGTTATGTAGTTGAAACTGTGTTTTAATTTCTGCTCCTTCTGCCTTACCCTGCAACTACAGGTAAATAACACCACAACCAGTACACTTAAGCTTTTTAAATGTGCTGGACATAATGGTTTAGTTTGAAAACACTGATCAATTTCAGTTTTTTTATATGCAGAACAAATTAATTGTCCTATCACACTTTATTAAAAACTTTAACCTTTGCTACTAAATGCCCTTATTTCCAACATTACGTGGTCTCCTATTTTTTTCTGTGTTTCCCTATAGTGGGATTATGAGGAGGCTGGTGTGAATTCTGTAAAAGGAGTGGAAGAAAGACAAGAGAAATAACAATTCATTCTTCTATCTCTCCCTTTCTCTCTAACTTTAATTATTTCAATGCCTGTTTTAATGATGGTTCTTAAATGCTTTAACCTCCCTTTTTTTTCTATTTCTTTTTTTATTTTATTTTTTACTGGATATTTTATTTACATTTCAGATGCCATCCCCTTTCCCCAATTCCCCTCCCTAGAAAACCCCTATCCCATGGTCCCTTTTTGCTCTTATACATTTTTTTACATGTTAATCAAAGGCTTTATAAGTTTGGTAATGCTCAATCAGAAGTGTAACCCAATACCCAACCTAGATATATCAACTATCTTTGACTGGTGGAGACATGTGAACATCTGCCTCCACGTCCACCCCTCTCTCTTTCTCTCTCTTTCTCTCTCTCTCATCACCTAGCTTCTCCTCTCCTTCTCCTCCCCTCCTTACTCCTTCTCTTCCTCTAGGTACTCCTCCCACTTTAGCTCTTCCTACATATCACCCTTCCTGATAAAATAAAATTTTCTCTCAAAATACAATTAGAGTATAATTATGCCAATTTGTACCAGTGAGGTACAAGATAGTCCTAATAACCAGTCCATCATTTTGTTGACTAACCAGAACCTCTGCCATCTCTCCTAACTAAAACACTTAGTTCTGAACCTGGCTTTTTTTTTTTTTTTGGCTTTATAATGAATGTCAGCTGAAAACCATCCACTCTAATCTTTTCTCTCAAAGTAAATAGCCAGGATTCGCTATGAGACTATAAGTTTTCAACCCTGTCAGAAATCCAGAACGACTGAGTTAACTGAAATTATGGGAAGTACCCTTTTAATCCACCACCCACCAGAGAGTGGAAAAGACAAGCTACTGGAAAAGTGGGCCTGTTTAGAAATGATTCTTTGCCCTCTCTGTTGTCTGGAAATTGGCAGTTGTGTTCACAGATCAGCAGTGGTAGCTTGATCCACTGGCAAACACTTCTCAGATATACCCTCAGTCCAGTTTGGTAGAAACAGGATAGCAGCAGGTGGCAGGACCTAGCAGGAACAACCAGGCATGAGGGATTCAGACCAGTAGGAATATCAGGAGCTGTGCCTCTCATGACAGAGCAAAGATCAGGGAAGAGGAGACCAACAAGGGTTTTACTATGCAAGCAAGCCAAGTTCAGCCTCTTTGACTATCTGTACAGTCCTTTTATACTCCCTCCAAATATCACATGACCTCCACAGGTCTTGCCTTAAACCCAAGTCTTGCCTTGCTTTAGCCTGAGTCTTGCTTAAGCAGGTGAATCTGTCTCAGCTGACATCACTCTGCCAATCAGCCTGAGTCTGTGGACATGGCAAGAAACTAAATGCAGCACACCACCAGAAATTTTTTGGTTCATTTCTATCTATGGAGTCCTGACAAATTGAGCTCAACTATGCAATGTAAGGCAGACCAATACATGTATGTAGTTATTGAAGAATCCTTCATCACATATCCTTCCACCTGCTAGCTTTAGAGGAACTGCCTTTCTCCTTTGTCTGTTTCAGGGGAAAGTTCCTTTATGAGTCTGCATTAGCAAAACCCATACAACACAACTGACTTTCCAAAGAACTCTTAAATTTTCTCTCTGTCTGTCTCTGTCTCTGTCTCTGTCTCTGTCTCTCTCTGTCTCTCTCTGTCTCTCTCTGTCTGTCTCTCTCTCTCTCTCTCTCTCTCTCTCTCTCTCTCTCTCTCTCTCTCTCTCTCTCTTTCTCTCATTTTTTTTTAACTACAGGGCTTCTGTAGTCCAGGCTGGCCTCAAACTTAGAGATCCACCTGTCTCAACTTCCTGAGTGCTGGGACCAATGGCTTGTGCCACCACTGCCAGGCCCAACCCATTCTTTCAGCCCTTATATCATGTCAGCTTCCCAAAATGTCAGCTTCAACTTCACTGACAGACCTCCATGTTTCTGTGTCATTTTCATTTTTTTATTATGTGCATCTGTAAGCTTTCCCCCATAATATCCTAAAGATAAAAGCTTTAAGAAAACAAAATGATCACATAGACTTAAGCGTTACAAGTAATATTTTATTTCCATACATGATGAGACAAATTTTATGATGACTGAACATTTTATACAAGTATACAGAAGAAAAAAATTATTAAGTTTTAAGTATAAACAATTTAGAAGAACAGTAACCCAAACACTTTCCATGAGTCTAATGCTAAAGTCACTGTGTGAACATCAGTCAAAAAGAAAAGTCCTGAAAACAGCTGGTGACAATCTGCACCAAGTCTCATTCACAGGAGACTGATATGTGAAGACTACTCAGCAGGTTAAGGGATGGCTGAGAAGAATCAAAGAAGCATCAGGGCTCAAACCATCTACTACTATGGTATTTGTTGGTTTCTGCAGAAAGCTTGAATCAACATGGACAGTCTTCATTCAGTTATGGAAAAATAGAAGGGATGGACACTGGCAGCAGAGCAACCCCAGTGCTTTCTTGGTTTGGGAGAAACAGGAGTGACTGTCAAGGTTCTTACCAGGAACTGACAAGGAAGGAAAAATGGAAGGTTTTGAGATAAAACCTGAAGTTTAACAATCCATCTTCTGGTTTTCAAAGGCAGAATTTTTTTAAACATCCAAGGTGTGATGTAGAGTCTCCCCTCTTCTTGAAGTCTTTATCTTCTGTAGTGTGCAGCAGAAAGCACTGTGTACACACAGGCTCAACGTTAGGTTGTTGGGTATCTAAGGGAGCTCGGGAAATACTATAGGGTTACCAGGCAAGTGTCCTAGGCACTGTGTGTTGCTGGAGCAGCCCATTTTTCCTAGAAGAGGTGCCTCTTGGCCTTCCACAGAGGGCAAGTAGGTCTCATAGGACTCAGAGGGCACTGTTCTTGGTTACTTGGAGGAAAAGATTGAGGGAGAGTCTGCAGTGGTGAGCCTGTAGGAGGCCCCATCATGCTGCCTTTGAGGCTCCAGGTGGACCACGGAGCATATCTCTCTTCATTAGGAGAGACTGAAGGACTCCAGCAATCTGGGACTTGACCCTGAAATGAAGAAGATAGGAGATGAAGCCCTGGGAGCAGGCCAACTGGAGCATTCATCCATGGTATCCCTGAGTCAGAGGCATTTTCCAAGCCCTCGCTGTCTCTTACTGAAGCACTTATCGATCTTGGCTGGATGACTATACAGTCCCGGGGCATGTCCAAGAAAACAGACCCAAGTGGGCTGGTGGGCGAGAACTTAGGATGCACTGGCCAAGTGGAGGCCTGGAGGCCCTCATGGACCATGGAGCGACACTTGCAGGATTGAGATGGGCTGGGGCTCCAGCAGCAGGTCAAAGCCATCTAGGGGCAGCTGCAGGGCAGAGCCAGAGGCCAGGAACACCACAGAGGTGAGCCAGTCTCTGGAAGGCTGGATAGGTCCTTCCAGGTGGTGTTGAGCAGGCTGGTCTAGTAGACTTGAGGGCGCTTGGCAGAATTGGGTCCAGGGTCAGCGCTGGTGCTGCGAAGCCTCACACCCGCCATGTTGTCACGATGTGGGCACTTGGTGACTGGTACCCAACGAGGTGTGAAACAGGTGCTGGACCTGTTAGCTGTATTTCTTTCAGGTACAACTGTTGTCTGGATGTCTTTTACAAGAGACTCTGTGAGCTCTGGGAGAGAGCAGATGTGATCAGGACTAGCTGACCAGGAGTGTTGGCTGGGAAAGGAACTGAGTTCTTTATATATGCCTGGCTTCCAAAGAAACTCTGCCCAGGCAGGGCAGGGCCTAGGGACCAGGCATGGGAAGGGTTGTGGATGGGGGACTATGGAGTTCCAAGGGGAAAGAGTGTTGGGCGTTTCTGGAGGGGTCAGGAAGAGGAAATCAACCATTGGATGTCCTTATGGTTTGCATTGTATCTATAGGTGGCATCACACACAGGAAAATTATTTTCCCACCTCTGTCACATAGTCATGAACTCTTTGTCCCACCGCCACCTAGAAATTCTCTTTATTCACTAAAGAAAATGGAATTGGAAATTACCGAAGTGTAACTTCAGTTATTTTTTGGAGCTCAAGCTTGGCACTTAACACCAGTAACTAAGATACTTTTATGTGCTTATTTCTCCATTAGAAAATCGACCTCATATTTGTGTTATACTAAAGTACATAATTGATCTGGGAATATATGCATCAATGATTGATTATTTACCTAGCATGCTAGGGGCCAATGAATTTGATCCCCAGGAACAGATCAAAAAAGTATTCCTGTGAATACTTTAGAACATCCATAAGATTATGAGTTCAAGGCCCGCCTGCTACATGATGACAACGAGGCAAGTCTGGGTACATAGTGAACTCAAGGCTAGCTGGACTGATGAAATCATGTCTTAGAATATTAGTTCATCTTCACAGGTCATCTCGGGTGGGAAAAAAGTTTCAAATTTAAATTCTTTGTATTGAAAATGATAATTAAGCTCAGATCTGCCTGATTTATAAGTGGCATTTTGAGCATTTTGTTATTTTAATATGTGTCTGAGACTTGAAGCCATTTTTTAGTCTCTCTCCCCTCTCTCTTCAGTCCCCTGCTAGAGCTCATCCTCACACAAACCAGACAAACACTACGAACACTACAGCTTAGGGACATAGCCTGGCCCCTCTTTTGCTGTGTTGTTTGTTTGTTTGTTTGTTTGTTGACTATATTTTAGAGGCATTAGCTAAGTCAGTCAGGTGTCTGGTGTACTTGCTATGTAGCCCTGTGAAGTAATGGGTGAGTGTATCACACTTTTTTCATTTGTGTTTTCATTGAGTTTTTCTAACCATTTAAATGTTAGATAATTACTACTACAAGAATATATTGATATCCATTAGCAATGTAAGTTACAAAACAGGAAGACAGTCTTCTCATGACTCTGTCTGCACTGCTGAGTAAACGTTTTGGAAATTTTCTCCCAAATGCTTTCCCAAATTTGTTCATTTCTCCTTCAGTTTCATGATGACATTCTCCTACCTTAGTTCATTGGACATAGGCTTTTTATTGACAGGTGATACTTTCACACAGTACATAAAGATTCTCTCTACATTCCACATTGTACAAATAATATTTAAACCCATAAAATAAAATGAGGTAGAAAAAAAGATAGCCTGAAGTGTTCAAAAACTGAGTTCAAGCCTGGCCCCATCCCTGATTTTGTAACACAAGTAAATACATTATTGGGGCATGTCAGGAAAATGTGAAGGAGTTCACAAAGAAGTGAAGACATAAATATAAGCAGAAAAAAATCAAAGAATTATGGAGACAATGCATTTTTTAAAATTGTTCAGCTATGTCAAAAGCTGTAATATACCAAATGAGAGGTGGAGAAAGAAAGAAAGAAAGAAAGAAAGAAAGAAAGAAAGAAAGAAAGAAAGGAAAAGAAAGAAAAGATAGAAAGAAAGAAAGAAAGAAAGAAAGAAAGAAAAAGAAAAGAGAGAGAAAGAAAGGAAGGAAGGAAGGAAGAAAAAAGAAAGAAAGACAAAACATAGAGCACAAAAAAGTCTTAAACATTCTTTTCTATAAAGGACAGATTAGGAATAAGATGGTAGTGTGGTGGCTGAAGCAGATATAATTCAAAAAAATTTAAATGAAAACTTACATGTATTTATACAATAAGGATGATACAGTTGACAAGGAAAAATAAGGAAAAAGAAAATTTGGGGAACAATATCAAATGAGCAGAAGAGAATCGGACCTGGATGCTTTCTTAACCACTTTCACATTGGATAAGTTCAGGAAGTGGATGGTCCACTGTAAGGCCGTGAAAAGGGTCTTGGTTTTGGTCAAAGGCTGGCTGGAAAGCCCAGAGACCAACAAGTGTCCACAGCCTGTAAGGGACGGGCATCTATTCTGGCGCTCCCAGAATCCAGGCTCCTAACACACGGTGTGGAACTCCATTGACCCCCCCCCTCCCTATTTAACTCAGGTCTGCCCTGAGTTTCACAAGGGTGCACATCCAGATTCAACAACATGTTGGGTTTCCAAAAATGGTCAATAAAGCCATTTTTGGAAACCCAAGGACTTTCTTGTGTCTTTGGGGCCGAGCTGTGAGGAACCGTGGAGAAGGCTTTTAATGAGCTGCTGTAGCCACAACCACCATGCCTAACTTCCCACCTGGAGGAACTTTCAGCATTCCCCACCACCATACCCACAGTCCACATACTAATAGTAAATAATAATATTAAAATAAATAATTATGGAATTAAGAAAGAGGAAGATAGGAAAATCAGAGATCATAAGAGTATGTTGGTAAATTGTTGATTATGTCTTGTCAGATTTGTTTTGGATTAAGGGAAAACAAAAGTAGTAGTTTTGAATGTTTGAAATTAAATAGAGTTTTTAAGTAAGGGAAAATGATAATACCTAGGCAAGGATACAGAAATGCATGGCCAAGGAGGGTAGAAAAGACAAAGTCAAGTTATCACAATGAAGCATATGTAACTATCTAAACTATACACACACAGTGTGTGTGTGTGTGTGTGTGTGTGTGTGTGTGTGTGTGTGTGTGTGTGTGTGTGAAAGAGACATAAAATAAAAAGTAAGATTTTTAAAAGTCTGAGACACTGAGATTGGAATTGGATGTTTCTATAGAGGAGAAAAGAATGGCAGGAAAAATGACAAATTCCATAATGTAACGGGCCAGGGAAAAAAACTAATTCGAAAAGGTTTTAAAGATGCAATATTATCAGATATTATCAGAATAGAGCTAAAGAGAAGAAAAACTAAAAATGGAAGGGATTTTTTTTTCTTGATGAGTCCCAAGTGGGGAAAATAAGAGTGAATAGACATTGTCTAGACTCCTGCAGAATTAAAGACTAAAGAATAAGATAGTTAAGGAAGTATGTACAGTTATAAAGGGCATTATGACATGTTTTCTGGTACATACAAAGGATGAAGGTAGTAAAGTTATTAGTGTTTCAGAGTGAAATTAACTATATCCTCTGGGTGTCTTGCCAGAGCCAACACAATTCTCATACCTGCCTCCTATTGATGGAGATGAGAACCCCTGATGGTGGGGGGAGACCCAGAAACTCTCATCAGCTTTACTGATAGTAGCTGTAGGAAGTATTCTGGCCCTATAGCTGGATACTCTCTAGGTTATTTTCACAGTCTGAAGTAACTTCAGAGTATCAGAACTTGTTCTATACATTCTGCGTTCATTGTACTCAACTAACCCCCATAACAACTCCCTTTACATCTGCTGATAAGAAAATGGATCTTGAAAATACAGAAATGAATGTGCTATGTTCTTATAGATCTCAGTGTAGGTGCTTTCCACATTACTAGTATATGTGAGTTATCCAGGAATAATACTCTAGGATACTCAGGAGGGTGAAAGAACCTAACAACCCACAGAGTTTAAAGCTCAGTGTGAGAAGTTTATATTTAGAAATATATATGTGTGCATATATGTGTGTATATATCTATATACATGTAACATCAAATAAATGAGATCACATTTGGAAAAGATTATGTATATTTTCATACTTAATATGGGAATATGGGAAGGTCTGGAGGGAAATGGAGAAATAATGTAATTGTATTATAATCTCAAAAATAAAATAAAAAGTAGTTTAAGAGATACCAAAATTACAAACATACACAGAAAGAAAGAACAAGAAAGAAAGAAAGAAAGAAAGAAAGAAAGAAAGACAGAAAGAAAGACAGGAAGGAAGGAAGGAAGGAAAAAAGAGAAGCACTCAGTGTGATTAGTGGAAAGCCTTAGAACACAAGAAGGAGATATACTAAAGTGAAGAGAGCTCTGGTAAACAGTCGTCCAATACATGCTCTAGAAGATTTCATTAGTTCATCTGAATACCCATCCCTGCAAACAGCTGAACTGAAAGAAGTGCTCTAAACTTATCTTTTTATTGTCAAAGATATTATGTACTCACCAGTGTCTCTTCTCACTTCTATCCTTTGTTCTCAAGTATCAAGACCTGAATCCTTCACCAAGCTTTCATAAATACCCAGAAAGATAGCCAATTAGTCTGTCTTCTAAGAACATTTCCTTATCAGACATATTCAATTTGTGGCCTGCAGATTTCATTTAGCCCAGTATAGCTATGAATGCAGGTCCAAGACAAAATTGTAGGCTTGGTTAAAACACTGTAAGATTACATTGCCATGGTGTGTGTGTGTGTGTGTGTGTGTGTGTGTGTGTGTGTGTGTAAATCAAATGTTTGGTTCTTAAGTCTGAACCTTGTAGATAGTAATGTTGTGTCATACGGTCAAAAGTTTGAACATGCTTGAATCTACATATGGGGCCTGGACACTCCTGCAGGAGGAATGGATCAGTCTTCACATACATACACATCATATACTACATATACACATACATATACATATATAATGAACCAGCAAATCATATTTTTCTGAATAAAAAATGAATGCAAGCATGCAGAGAAAAAAAAGTATGCTTAACAAAGAATGGAATCTATGATAGGGATTTCACAGTTTAGTGAAGAAAAAAGAAAGTAATTTCTTGTCCATGGCATAATCTTTTTCTAAGGGAACAGATAGTAAGAAAGGAAAGCTAACAGCCAGAATACATGGTGGCCACTATGTCCCAGACTATATTTTAATCACATTACAGACAGTATATCATTTGATCCCTTTCCCCAGTCCTTGTCATGTGGATGAGGAAGCTGAGGGTCCAAAAGATTTCTTTGACTTACCTAAAATCTCTTGTTGACCAGATCTTGGAACAAGACTATCTGGTTTTGTCTTTGAATTATCATGAGTTGGGGACTCCTGAGCATCATCTGCTATCATTGTAGTGTTCGTTCTAGTTCTCCTAACCTCTCACTCCCTTTTCAGCCCCTGATATTTTTCTTTCTTTTCTTTTTACATTTTACTTTTTCTCCATTTATTGCTACCTCTACTAACCAGTACTAACTGGTAAGTACATCATGCTGGTTAAGAACAATCTACCAATGGTTGGCTGCAAGCATCCACATCTGTATTGGACAGGCACTGGCAGAGCTTCTCAAGGGACAGCTATACCAGGATTCTGTCAGCAAGTGCTTCTTGGCATCAAGAATACTGTCTAGATTTGGTGTCTGCAGATGGGATGGATCCCTAGGGGCAGTCTCTAGGTGGCCTTTTCTTTAGTCTTTGCTCCACTCTTTGTCCCTGCATTTCCTTTAGATGGGAGCAACCTTCAGACTGAGAACTGGGATGCCAAGGGAAAAGTTAGAGGAAGGACTAAAGGAGCTGAAGGGGATTGCAATCTCATAGGAAGAACAACAATATCAACCAACTAGAACCCCCAGAGATCCCAGGGATTAAGCCACCAACCAATGAGTACACATGGAGGGACCCATGTCTCCAGTTGCATATGTAGCAGAGGATTGCATTATCTGGCATTAATGGAAGGGGAGGCCCTTGGTCTTGTGAAGGCTCGATGCCCTAGCATAGGGGAATGCTAGGGCAGAGAGATGGGAAAGGGTGAGTGGGTGGGGAATCACACTCTTAGAGGCAGGGGCAGAGGGGTGGGATGGGGATTTATGGAGGGGAAACTGGGAAAGGGGTAACATTTAAAATTCAAATAAATAAAATAACCAATTTTTTAAAAAGAACATTATTCCAACAGTGAAATTACAACTTATAAGATACTCTTCCAGCCATTAACTATTTCTTTCATTCTATAGGCTCATATGATTAGGAAGTCACAAATTCTTTTTGAGATCTGACTTTTACTTTTGCTTGTGTCTTAGTTAGGGTTTCATAGCTGTGAAGAGACTTTGACTAAAACAATTCTTATAAAGGCGAACATTTCTTGCAGCTGGCAGGAAGCATGGCAGCATGCAGACAGACATGGTTCTGGAGAAGGAACTGAGAGTTCTACATCTTGATCCAAAGGTAGCCAAGAGAAGGGTCTCTTCCACACTGGACAGAGATTAACCACTCAGAGACCATAGTGGCATAGTCCCTCCAACAAAGTCTCACCTATTCCAGTAAGGCCATACCTTCTAATAGTGCCACTCCCCATGGGCTAAGCACATTCAAACCACCACTGCCTGGGTGTTTAAATTTTAAATTTATTTATGCTGTTATAATTTAAATTTATCCCTGCTTTAATTCTGTATCACTGTCCCAAATCTAGCATCGTTTTTTCACTTGCTTTTAATTTTAATTAATTTTTTGTATTGCAGACACTTAGTAGAATGTTATAAAGATATTTAAAATAGTAATTTATCTCTTCATTACCAAAGCCATCAGAGTAAGACAGAAATGATGCTAATGAGTGTTTATTTGTTATTACTATGTGGTCTTCAAAGGGCATTGTTTGCTTTAATTTGAGTAAATACTTTTTATTGAACTCAGAAATTTTCCCTGATAGTCTAATTTCCTCTGAGTTTCCCTTAAAAATAACTTCTAACTACTATCATGATACGTTTCTGTGTCAAAAGACATATGAAATATCTTTCAGATATTATACATGTCATAAACATTAATATTTAAATGGAAAGTTAAATTTCATTATTAAAAATAGTTTAATTCTCTTTATAAATTCATGGGCTTTCAATCATTAGAGAAGCTTCTGGGAGCTGATGGGAACAGATGCAGACCCACATAAAAACATTAGGTGGAAAGAGAGCCCAAATTGGAGATCTCCATTGGGGCCTGGCCTCAGAGCTCAAGCAATCTTCTCCCCCTGGAGGGGGTGGAAGAAAGAATTATGGAGCCAGAGCCACAGAATCAACTAAGGGCTCATAGGAGCTCACAGAGACTGGAGCAGCAATCTTGGAGCCTGCAGAGGTCTATGCTAGGTCTTTTACATATATGATGTTGTTATTAGCTTGTTTTTTTTGTGGGACTCCTAACAGTGTGAGTGTCTCTGACTCTCTCACTTGCTCTTGGGACCCTCTTCCTCCTAGTGAGTTGCCTCACCCAACCTTGATATGAGAGTTTGTGTCTAATCTTATTGTATCTTGTTAAACCAAGTTTATTTGCTATTCCCAGGAGGTCTGCTCTTTTCTGAAGGACAACAGAAGTGGATGTAGTTGCCCGGTTAGGTGGTGGAAGAAGGAAAAACTATAGTCAGGATATATGAGAGAAGGATTAAATGAATAAAAATTCATGGGCTTTGGTCAATACTTTGCTTAGGATTATTTTTGTTTCTAGGCTCATAGAAATAGATTTTTCTAAAACTTTTTTTTTCAAAAATCTCATAAAGTTTCACTACAAAAGTTACTATATAAGTCTCACCAAAAGAAGTTGAGAAGTTGTCTCCCTTGTTTTCTGTTTTTTTTTTTAAATATCCTGATTTACTGACAAAAATGTTTCTAATGTATCTTACTGGTTATACAATTTTTTAGATTTATTTATTCTATGTTAAGTGCATGAGTGTTTCACTTGCACCATGTGCAAGCCTGATGCCTCAGGACATCAGAAGGAAGCATCAGAGTCCTTGGAACTGGTGGTACAGATGATTATGAGCTGTCATGTGAGTACTGAAAACAGAACCAGGGTCTTCTGTAAGAGCAGAGCCATCTCTCCAGTTCTCTTATTGTTTTTTTTAAAGGTTCCCATAGCTCTCTCCTTTGTGTTTATTTCTTTATTTACTTTTCCTTTAATTTATTTATTTATTTATTTTGACTTGTGTGGTAGTTTAAATATGCTTAACCCAGGGAGTAGCACTATTGGGAGGTGTTGCCTTGTTGGAGTAGGTATGGCCTTATTTGAGGAACTGTGTCACTGTGGTCATGGTCTTTACCCCATCCTAGCTGCCTGAAAGCCAGTCTTCTCCTAGATGCCTTGGAAACAAGAGGTGGAACTCTCAGCTCCTACAGCCCCATGTCTTCCTAGATGCTCCAACCTTTATGATAATGGACTAAATCTCTGAATCTGTAAGCCAGCCCCAATTAAATATTATCCTTTATAAAAGTTGCCTTGGTCATGGTGTCTATTCAAAGCAGTAAAACCATGGGTTTTTTTTGTTTCTTTGTCTTTTAGAGAGACTCTTACCATGTAGTTTAGGCTAGCCTGGGACTCACGATGTAGTCTAAATGACCTTAAACTCAAAAACCTTGTCCCCCTTACTCCAAAGTACTAGGATTATAAGCATGTGCCACCACATTTGGTATTAAGATGTATCTTTTAAGTTCGTTTCATTCTTTTAAAATTCCTTGCTTTTTATCTTGATAATTTTTCTTGTCAGTGATAGAAATCAAATCTGAGGCCTCATACTTAATAAGTTATAATCCTCATAGAGCTATCTCCCTTACTGGCCTGATTATTTTTACCTAAGACTTGTTATTCTTTCTAAAGAGCCATATTTTAGATTTTTAATCAATTCTATACATTTATATAATTAAATTTCTATAATTTAGTAATTTCTATAATTTAATTCTATGTATTTCCATTCAATGCTTTCTATTTTCATAATTATTTTGTTTCTCCTGTTGGCTGTATTCTTAGTTTTTTGTTATTTTTTATGCATCTTTAAGACTGTAGAGAGAGCACTGAACTTACTCAACATGACTTTAATCCTTTGTATTTTACTTGAGAACTTTAAGATCACGTCGTTAAGTAAACCCACAAGGTCATAGTCATTGCATATGGCCAGCATGAAATGTTTAGAGGCATTGATTTTTTCTTAAACTGTTGAATTATACTTATGCCATCTCCAGGAAACTAGCTCCAATCATCAACATCCTGAGTAGCATATTTAGAAGACAGATGATTCATTCTTTACTGAGATGGCAGAATGGCTTCTTGTAGGTCTTTATTATAAGTGTCACTTTTGGAATCAGTTTTTATTAAACCTGATAAGCTAGGGACATAAAACCAATTGTATTATAATTACACATTTCTTAGGTAGGCTAGAAATGTTGACAGAAACTCCTGCTACATAAAAGCTATGCTTAATGTAAATGAAAGAAACTAATGAAAGATTGTTTTGAGGTCTTAAGATTATATGTATATATTTATTTTCCTTCTCAGGGTCTGAAAAAATCAGAATACAATTAACTGTTTACATTTTTTTAGACTGTCACATGAAGACTAAGCTTCCCTCAAATTCTATGTGTAGCCAAGGATGACTTTGAACTCCTGGTTCACCTGCCTCTATCTGAAAAGTGCTAGGATTACAGATATATCTTCTTAGATCACATTTGTGCAGTGCTAGTGATCAAACAATTAAACTTTTAAAGTTGCTTTTTATTGGAAACTTCACCAAGTGCTAAACATCTACCTCAGTAATAAGAAAACATTGAAGAGCCGAGCAGTGGTGGTGCACGCCTTTAATCCCAGCACTTGGGAAGCAGAGGCAGGCGGATTTCTGAGTTCAAGACCAGCCTAGTCTACATGGTCTACGGAGTGAGTTCCAGGACAGCCAGAGCTATATAGAGAAACCCTGTCTCGAAGAACAAAACAAAAACAAACAAACAAAAAAAACAGAAAGGAAGAAAGAAAGAAAGAAAGAAAGAAAGAAAGAAAGAAAGAAAGAAAGAAAACATTGAAGAGTAAATTACACACACACACACACAACATCTGATAGTTTTTCTGTTTGTGACAGTTTCATATGCTATAAATCTTTGCTTCTTGATTTCTATCATCAGAAGGCCTTTTGTACATGTTTTTTATCCTATATACCTCTTGCTGTCTTGTCAAAACTCATATTTCCCATCCCTCCAGAAATACATTAAAATTATTCTTCTACACATTAATAAATTTCTTTGCATTGTGCTAAAATTATGCTTTATTTTTGATGCTTAATACATTTATTCACTTGATCTAAAACACTGCATCTACTATGAGACACGCTCATCTGTTCATTTACTTATTTAACCAGGTGTTGTTTTCAGAGCTCAAGATAAAGGCACCAAATTGTCTGCCATTACTGAATTATTTGAGTTAGTCCTGTAAGTGAATGATTTGTGATAGTAGTACATGCTGTGAGAGAGGATACAGGCTGCTTAATGACAGAATTCAGAAAAAAAAATTGCCTTGATAACTGATATTAGGTAAGACTCATTGATGAAACAAAAGAACTGACAGAGAAAGAATCACTGTGTTACTAAAGGCAATGATTTCCCAATCTGGGACATTTGAAGTAGTTGCGGAGTCCCAAGAGGAAGAAGAAGAATGGCGAATATGGTTAGCAGGTGAGAAATAGTAAAAATGAGATCATTGCATAAGCAGAAATTTACAGGGGTTTGGATTTTATTCTAAGCAATATTGATACTCATTGGAGGAGTTTGAAGTAGACAGTAAGTTTATCTGATGTTTTGAAACATGCTGTCAGTATCTCCACCAGTCAAAGATAGTTGATATATCTAGGTTGGGTATTGGGTTACACCTCTGATTGAGCAATACCAAACTTATAAAGCCTATGACTAAGATTTTTTTAAAAATGTATAAATGCAAAAAGGAAAAGGGGGCATGGGATAGGGGTTTTCTAAGGGGGGAATGGGGAAAGGGGATGGCATCTGAAGTGTAAATAAAATATCTAATAAAAAAATGGAAAAAAAAAAGAAACATGCTGTCAGCTGTGAGGAGTCTCTAACATAGGAAGAAAGCTGAGGAGTAACTAAAGATGACACCCAGAGTCAGGGTGCTTAACATGGGTAAGAAACACACAAAGGCACAGATGATGAGTGATAGGTAAAAGGGTTTCAATGTTGGATTTTTTTTTTAATTGGGTGAATTTCAGTAATGTATTTAACATTTCTGGGTTTTGATTTCTCATTGCATAAAAATAGAAATAATGATAACAAGTAAGTACTGACCACTAAGGTTGTTGTAAAGATAAAATATTAATAGATGTTTAGACCAGTTTCTGGAACAACAAATATTGGCTACAAACCATAAAAGCTGAGAATGGGGCTACAAAGATATCAGAGAGGCTATAAAGATATCAGATTGTACCAGAAATGAACATTTATATAGACTGCTACTGTGTGTGCTAAAGCTACTAGGGAAACTCAAAGGACTTATAATAGTTACTTTTCTCATTACTTTTACAGAATATCTGACAAAAAGCCACTTAAAAGGGGTTTATTTTGGCTCGTGGCTTGAGAAAATAGAATCCATCATGGTGAGGGACATGTGGTTAATGTGTGAGACTGTTTGTCACCCTGTGCACTCAGCCTAGAAGCAGAAATGGATAAAATGCTGCTGCTCTGCTTGCTTTTGCCTTTTTTATTCACTCAGAGACTCCAATATATAGAATGACGATGCCGCCTACATTCAAAGTGTTCTTTCTTCTCCAGTTAAATTTCTTTGAACATTTCTTCATAGTTATTTTCAGAGGTGTATTTCCTAAGTGATCTTAAACATAGGTAGTTGACTATGAAGATTAACCATCACAAGAATGCTGTGTACAAAAATAAACACTTATTTGGAAACATGGTATAGTCTTTTTTTCAGTAGATCTTTGGAGTACTGTTTTTGTCTTTTGTTTTTGTTGTTCAGTACTAATGATCAAACTAGGTTAACATTCTATCACTGAGATAGATTCTTAAGCCTTTTTTCTTTCTTTTTTTCACATTTATTATATATGTAAGTAACGATGAACTTGCATACCCCAGGGCATGTGTGAAAGTCAAACTTGTAGGAATAATCTTGCAGTTTTCACAGGTCAAACTCAGGTCATCAGGTTTAGCAGCAAGTGCTTTTACTGACTGAACCATCCCACTCCTTGGGGTTTTGTCTGGTTTGGTTTGGTTTGGTTTGGTTTGGAAACAGGGTATTCACTGTGTATTTGGGTTTGCTTTGAACTTGCTATGCAGCCCCTGATTAGTCTCAAACTCAAGATCCTTACACCTCCATCTACATAATGAAATTGCAGGGGAGAATCACCATACCCATCTTTAGGGGTGGGTACATATCTTACTTCCACATAGAACTGTTACTGGGATACACCAATTATTGATATATGGAGGTCTCTTATAAACCATTTTTACATTTAATTATTTCCTCTAAATGCCATATAAAGTTAGTTTACAACCATTTAATTTTCCAAGGAATTGTTAGTTCTTGCTAACAGATAGATTCCAGGAAAAAAGATAAGTAGTTTCCAAAGATTACAGAATAGTGAATCATATTTGTTGTTCACTGAATGCATATATACTTTGGTGCTGAACACATCATTCCTTCCATAATAACAATAGGCATCACAACACAGAAGCATTTTCCAAACTATAGATGAGTATAAAAGGAACTAAAGAAAATGACACTATTTTTTTAAAATGCTGTAAAAGACTATGTGTAGTTACCAAAATGCCACCACAGGAGGGCTCATTCTTTCCTTGAGAGCAGCAACTTCTTTAGAAGGTATTTAAGATTGGTGACTCCCAAGGACAAGCCCATAAATGAGATGACTCACTTTCCAGATTCCATCAGTGAATCACTGTTGAGATCACCCTTATTTAATCTGAGCTTTTCAAATGTATGAGTCACCACACAAGTCTCTGCATTCTAAATTAGAAATGAGACCGGATTTGGGGATGCTTAGTAAAATAGCTCCTACAGGTTCTTTTCAGGGAGGCTTGTCTGGTCTGCAGGAATGGGGACAGCACAGCACATGTATCCCCTGACAGCCACCTGCTATTTCAAGAGAAAAAAAAAGCCACTTCCTACAGGTAGAGGTTAGAGAAAACTCTAGGCCATCTGCTGAATACACAGGATCTAGTGACACTTCTGGGTATTGGAAAACCTGCCAACAAAAGCTTGAACATTTTCTACTTGTATTTGAGATGTTACCACTTGAAATTGTTTCCTTTAATGGTGCTATCATCTAAGAAGATGCCCACCACCAGAGATAAACAACCCAATCTCTAGTCACAACGCATTTGGTGTTCTCTGTACCAATGACCTTCATCTCACATGTGCCATGTATATTGCCCACATGCATCCTAGATGTCTACAATTCTGTCACTATTTAAAGCCATTCCAATTCTGAAATATTAAATTGAAACACTTTACATGCTGTTCTCTCTCTCTCTCTTTCTCTTTCTCTCTCTCTCTCTCTCTCTCTCTCTCTCTCTCTCTCTCTCTCTCTCTCTCTCCTTGGATTTGATAGCTGAAGCCTAACATACATTCGATTACTGATGTTCTATTATTTTACACATTTATTATTACAGTACTAGCAATAACAATTCACAGAAATTAACAACAGCCTTTATCATATGTTTGTTAGTTTATGCCAGAAGCTGGATTAGATATTTATAATATTTAATGAGTTTTCTACCATTTATCTCCAGAGACTAAATAAACTAAATGGTAAGGGCCTTATCTGCCTATGCTAAGCTTTTTCTAGAACTTGGACCTGTTAAACTCTGCTCACCATTACAACTTAAATACACATATGAGAGAACTAGTATGGAACCCTGCTACATATTGTCTGAGCTGTTAGTCTTTCATTTGATTTATGGTAAAAACCATGTGTTGTTTTTTTTTTTTTTTAACTTCTGGATTTTCTGTCTTTAAAAAAGCAGCATCATACATATCACATCAAGATTTGTCACCAACTCAAGCAGCAGCCAAGGCATCTTGGGCCATAATGACATTGATAAATATTTGAATGTTTGAACAGTTGAACTGCTCAATTATGGGGAAACAATTTCCCCAAAAGCTTGTATAAGCAAGATGCCCTCTTCTCAAAGGAAAGGCTTTTGGGAAATGTAAAATGGTTCAGCAGGCAAAGGTGCTCTCTGTTAAGCATGATGATCTCAGTTCAATCCTGAGTCTCACAAGGTAAATAGAGATCTTTCATGACTCCAAAAGCAGTCACATACGGTACCTGTGCCACACACACAAAATGAACAAAAAATGTAAGGAAAGCAAACATCTTTTTAAGGAAAGTTCAAATTTACACTTTTTTATGCCCTTGGGCTTTTAATGAGTCCCTAGGGTCTGGCCAATTCCAGAAATGCCTTCAAAGAATCACTTTGCTTTGTTTGATAGATAGATAGATGATAGATAGATAGATAGATAGATAGATAGATAGATAGATAGATAGATAGATAGATAGATGATAGAGAATTTCTTACACTTTTACTGTATGCACACTATTTCTACCCCTCCTATTTCCCCCTCCAACTCCTCCCATGCCCTCTCTAGTCCCTCTCAAATGCATGACTTTTTTTTATTATTGAATATTTATCCTTCTAAATCCACTCGGAGTTGCTGTTTTTAAGGCTGACCAATTGGGACTAGATTTATCATGAAGTTCATTCTTGAAGAAAATTGAGTCTCCACTTCCCAGCAACCATTAATCTTCTGTAATACTTTATCTAGGAGAGGACCCTGTGAAATTTTCCCTATACACTTTGACATATCAACTGGTATTGCCATTATTCATATCTTGTTTAAGTGATCATGCTGTTGAGATCTCATGGGTACAGTTTCCCTATTATATATAGAAGACACTATCTTACAGCAGACATCTTGGTTCTCTAACCTTTACAATATTTCTGCCCCCTCTTCTAGAATGTTCCATCAGCCCTAGGTATAAAGGTTGCATTATATTTGATGATTATATCAGCTTTATCATATCCAGAAGACAGTGTTTCATAGAACTCTTCCCCATCCTCTACTCTTAGAATATTTCTGTACATTTTTCTGTGATGTTCCCTGTGTTTTAGAGGAGGTGATATAGATGTCCCTTTTAGAGTTGAGTACTCAATACCCATTTATTCTCAGTATTTTGAATAGTTATGAGTTTCTGTATTATGTAATATATGAGAGAAGAATAATTTTAAAAAATCAGTCTCTGAATTAACTATTGTCCACTGCAAGAAAATTCTCTGGCCAAGCCAGATAGTAGCACCAGTATAAGGATGTAAATATAAATATTTAGAAGGCAGTTTGGCTACATATCTGTTTAGGTCAATATTGGTAATAAGTTCCACCCTCTCCCCAAATCCATGCCATCCTTAGCTGTCAGTCTCTAACAGATTTACATACCTAGTATAGAATTCTTTCTGGAGAGTAGACTTTAAATACAATCAGAAAGTGGAGCCACTGTAATGGTTTGAATAAGGATGGCCCCCATAGGCTCATATATTTGAATGTCTGGTTTGAAGTTGTTGGACTATTAGGAATAATTAGGAGATATGGCCTTTGTTTGGAGGAGTTGTATCATAGCGGGTGGGTTTTGACTACAAAAGCCTATCTTCTCACCCCCCAGCCATCTGTCTCTTTCCTCTCTCTACCTCCTGCTTGTGGATCAGATGTAAGTCCAGGTCATGCTTGCCTGACACCCTACTTTTTTCTATGATTAAATGGACTAATACTTTGAAACTATAAGCAAACCCTCAATTAAATGCTTTCTTTTATAAGTTGCCTTGATCATGGTGCTCTTCAAAGTAATACAAAAGTTACTGAGGCAGTCACCATTTTACTAGTGGAAACACATTACCTTATAGGTTGGTTAAAATGGGCATTCTTTACCAGGAATTAGTCTTTTCTTGATGGGCTTCAACAAAACCCTCTACATCTATCTTGTTCTCTCTTTTCTAATCTGTGCTATGCTTTTATATGGTATTTAATTTTTAAAGAATAATTGTGATATTTCAGCCACCTTTACCTGTCACCATTTCTCACTTTCAAAATTAGTGTGCTACCAGAAATATAGAAGTTATATTTGTATATACAAAGCTGATTGTAAGAAAGGGCACCATTTGCTATTACCTCCAAGTCTGCTTATTTCTAACTACAGCAGCACTATTTTTTCTAAAATACTTGAACAATAGATCTTGGTTCATTTCACAGTCTACTTGTCTAATTTCTTGTGCTCTTGACAACTTTGTTGGTTTTCTGATATTTCTGTCTTACTAAGAAGGTAAGAGAGATTCCATAATAAAATCATGGTCATCCCTACACTTAAGAAAAAGAGAAAATATGGATCTTAAATATTTCTAGTCATGTTCAACTTTCTGAAGGATCAAGAATGGCAGCCCTATGCTAAAATTCTAAACCTTATATATACATATCTGTTCCAAGATTAATCCAATTGGTAATTTCAGCCTCATAACTACTTCAATAAAAGAGAGTCACAAAAGGGGAGGAGTCAGGATCACAGACCTGATCTGCTCCGCTGAGGGCCCCTCACCCCACATAATCTTGAAAATAGCCCCTTTCCTCAAAATCATTTTTCTCCTGCAGAAAGGCAGTTTCTAAACTGTGGGCTCTGGAGATGCACTAAAGGCTTTCAAAATCTCTCTAATGACTATAATTAAAACATTCAAATGGGTTTTTAATTTTCTTTCTGACTAGGCTGTTTCCTAGTCCTTTTCAGAAGCTCTTATTGTTCACTCTTGACAGGATTCTCTGAGAGAAATTACAGCCTCACGCCACTCAGCATCTTCATTAAAATGCAATGCTGCCAGATATATTGCATGCATATGAATGAAGCATCTATAGAATAATTAAATCATGAATAACACATTTCCAAGCATAGTGGCTCCTGAATAGGAAAAATGTTATTATGAACACAGAGATTTTATATTATACTAAAAATAATTGGCAATAACTACCATTATTTGAAGATTCGCTACTTAAATTATAATTGCCTGTTATCAACTCCATTTTTTAAAAAATGATAATTTACAAAGGAAAATGGATGTGAACTTTTATGCCATTTTGTTGTTATTGTTGTTGCTTTGTTTTGCTCCACTAAAAGGCCACCCTTTTAGTAATAGGGATTGCATAATTTGAGAATCTTCTAGCTTCTAGCTCCATTATACATAAAAAGCCATTAACATTAGAGCAATTTAAACCTGGCTTCAAACTAATAGTCACATATCATAGGAACCAAGTAGATGCTATTTTAGACATTATAATATATGTTACATGTATATTAATATATTTATATTTTCCCAAAATCTGGTGCACAATTCTTATTTCCTTGTCACTTTTTATGTGGATCTTTGTCCTTAGTTTCCCAAATAGCTCCACAACAGCTCTAGAGCAATGAAGGAAAAGACAGCCTTTTTGTTGTTTATACCAATCCCTTTCAAAACACACCTGAGTTTATGTTAATAAGATGAATTTTGGAAAGTCACAAGAGAATCAAAGGATGGGGGTTAATTTCCCGGGCAGACAACTGTGTGCTTAGAGGGTTGAGATCACAGTCACATTTCTACTTCCAGAGGAAGTGAGCCAATAGGCCATGCTTTCATCAATCATGCCTATGAGAAATGAAGCCTCCACAAACTCTGGGGAGAACTGAGTTTAGAAGAGCCTCTAGGCAAGTAAGCAAAAATGAATGCACATAGTAGGCAAGTAGCTCCTCCCAGCATACACATTGTAAGCAAGTGGCTCCTCCCAGTTCTGGACAGAAGCTCAGATTTCCATCAAACCCTTATTCTACTAACTGTTCCATCTGTGAAGTATGAGTAAAATGTAAGCAGTATTTCTTTGAGATCTGTGATCATCTCTAGCTTAAAAAACTCAAGTATGAGCATGTATGAGAATCCAATTTATAGCCAATCTATTCTACATTCCATAGGTCCATCCCTGGAACAGAGATCTAAAGTGGGGGGCAGTTTTATAAAACTCACCTTTCAACTTTGGGGACCTGATGCTACTGTCATATAAGTAGTCTTCAAATAAAGTTAATTCAGAAGTTAGCCAAATGTTCAGACTCATAGATTTCATGTTTTATGTTTTATGTGTAGGGATACACACACACAGAAACCTTATAAATCATTCTATATTTGAGTGAACTGAAAGGGGGTAAAAAGTTGATTTTTGTACTGCTTTGTTTTTCTGGGTTCTCCATCCTAAAATAGTTCCTAGATTTGAAGAAACATCCCAGGAATCAAAGCTGAGCTTCTCTGAATCTACTCCTCCCCTACATGCAATGTGTCAGGCACCTCTTTTTCTAAAGGCTTAGAAATGACTACATTCTAAGCGTATCCTTATTGAAACTTCCCCCACTGCTCCATGTTTAGCACTCCTTTCCTGAGATCTTTACCCTGGTTTATGGCTTGTTAAATCCTAAAAACAGAGAAAAGTAAAAAGAAGATAGAAGACAGAGAGAAGATTAGAAAAGGGGGGAATATAGGCTAAACTGAAAGGAAAAGCTAAAATTTTCAATTCCTTCTTGATCTCACTGAGATCCTTTGGACAATTCTTTCTCAGACATGATAATTTGTGATTCATTCCATATCTTGGCCATTGTCCCTTTTTTCCTGATAGCACATGCCACAAGAGCTGAGGTGAAAGTCAGAGGATTAAACAAAAGAATCCACTTTAGGTTTGTGAACCTCTTACTTCTTTTTCACTTTTCCTACCAGCACTCTTCCTTGCAGCTCTCTGGAGTGCTCCCTATAATCTCCCATTTTCATATTCGAGTGTTCTTCTCTATTTTGCTGCCTTTTATCACTACTGTCAAATGTAAGAACACCCCTTAAAGCTTTTCTGACTATGCCATTTCTCTAACAATTCAGTGGTTGTTTCTCCTCCCACTAATTATACATTATAAGCCATTCACCGGGATTCAAACAGCTGCTCAGAATCCAGTAGCAAACTGTCTCCCCAGCTTCCTCTGATGGGCCTTGCTTGGCTTCCTTTTCTAGTCTGACCAACATAGATTTGAGTTCACTGTAGTCCATGTTTTTTTTTAAAATAGTATTTTTATTGGATATTTTATTTACATTTCAGAAGTTATCTCCTTTCCTCATTCACCCGACCCAGGAACCCCAAATCCCATTCCCCCCCACTCCTGCTTCTATGAGGATGTGCCCCACCCACCCACCAGCTTCCAATAACTCCCCACCCTTGAATTCCCCCACACTGGGGAATCCAGCCTTCACAGGACTAAGGACCTCCTCTCCCACCTATGCCCTACAAGGCCATCCTCTCCTACATATTCAGCTAGAGCCATGGGTCCCTTCCTATGTGCTCCCAGGCTGGTGGATTAGACCCTGGGAACTCTGGTTGTTTGGTATTGTTGCTATCCCTATGGGGCTGCAAACCCTTTCAGCTCTTCAGTCTTCTCTCTAACTCCTCCATTGGGAATCCCATGATCAGTTAGCTTTGAGCATCCGAATCTATAAATGTCAGGCTCTGGCAGACCTCTAAGGAGACAGCTATATCAGGCTCCTGTCAGCATGCACTTTCTGGCATCCACAACAGTGTCTGCCTTTGGTGAGTGCACATGGGATGGATACCCAGGTGGAACAGTCTCCAGACGACCCCTTGTTCAGTTTCTGTCTCACACTTTGTCTCCATATTTGCTCCCATGAGTATTTTGTTACTCCTTTTAAGAAGGACCAAAGCTGGTCTTCCTTGTTCATGAGCTTCATGTGGTCTGTGAGTTGTATCTTGGGTGTTGTGAGCTTTGGGGCTAATATCCAATTATCAGTGAGTGCATACCATGTGTGTTCTTTTGTGATTGGGTTACCTCACTCAGAATGATATTTTCTAGTTCCACTCATTTGCCTAAGAATTTCATGAGTTCATTGTTTTTAATAGCTGAGTAATACACTATTGTGTAAATGTACCACATTTTCTGTATCCATTTCTCTTTTGAAGGACAACTGGGTTCTTTCCAGCTCCTGACTATTATAACTAAGGCTGGTATAAAAATAGTGGAGCATATGTCCTTGTTATATGTTGGAGTATCTTCAGGGTATATGCCTGGGAGTGGTATAGCTGGGTCCTCAGGTAATGCTATATCCAATTCTCTGAAGAACCACCAGACTGATTTCCAGAGTGGTTGTTCCAGCTTGCAATCCCACCAAAAATGGAGGAGTGTTCCTCTTTCTCTACACCCTTGCCAGCATCTGCTGTCACCTGAGTTTTTGATCTTAGCCATTCTGACTGGTGTGAGGTAGTATCTCAGGGTTGTTTTAATTTGCATTTCCCTGATGACTAAGGATGTTGAACATTTCTTTAACATTTAAAAAATTGTATAAAAGCAAAAAGGAAGAGGGGGCATGAGATGGGGGTTTTATAGGGATGGGAATTGGGGAAAGGGGATGGCATCTGAAATGTAAATAAAATATCCAATAAAAAATAATAGTAATAAAGTGCTTCTTGAACATTCGAATATCCTCAGTTGAGAATTCTTTGTTTAGTTCTGTACCCCATTTTTAATAGGGTTATTTAGTTGTCTGGAGTATAATTTCTTGAGTTTTTTGTATATATTGGATATTAGCCCTCTATCAGATGTAGTATTGGTAAAGATCTTTTCACAACCTGTTGGTTGCCATTTTATCCTATTGACAGTGTCCTTTGCCTTACAAAAGCTTTGCAATTTCATAAGGTCCAATTTGTCAATTCTTGATCTTAGAGTATAAGCCATTGGTGTTCTGTTCAAGAACCTTTCCCCTATGCCCAGGTATTCAAGGTACTTCCTCCCTTTCTATTCTATTAGCTTCAGTGTATCTGGTCTTATATGAAGGTTCTTCAACCACTTGGACTTGAGCTTTGTACAAGAAGATAAAAATAGATCAATTTGTATTCTTCTACATGCTGACCTCCAATTGAACCAGCATTTCAAACCTCCTTTGTCAAAGATCAAGTGACCATAGGTGTGTGGGTTCATTTCTGGATCTTCAATTCTTTTCCATTATTCTTCTTGCCTGTCTCTGTACCAGAACCATGCAGTTTTTATCACTATTGCTCTGTAGTACAGCTTGAGGTCAGGGATGATGATTACCAGTTACCTAGCTTGTGTCAGAACTCCTCAGAGTCCAGACGTTTCTGTGATCCTATGATCCTGGGTGGAAGAGCTCCTTGGACTCAGGCTGCTTCTGGGATCCTGAAATCCTGCTGCTCTGAGTTCAGTGGTTCCTCTAAGGTGACTCAGGATATGGTGTCTTCACAGGAGCAGACCAGCTAGGTATTTGCCCCAGCCAAAAGGACCAAGCGAGGAGCTGAAGGCTAGTCCATGCTTTTATACATGCCATTTTCTAACAGAATATGAAGCCCAGATGTCTACTTACCCTGCCAAGTTGCCTGAGTATGTTCACTTAAGATATTTTTGATGCCCTCCTCTGTGAAAACACCTTCTCATACTGTATCCTACCCTTTTCTGTTTATTCTGCTCAACAGTCTTCATGATGGCAGAAGCATGTTTTGTTCTACTGTATGTTTCAAACACTCACCCTAGTTCATTGCAATTAAAGCTTTTAGTAAAAAGAAGGAGGAGGAAGAGGAGGAGGAGGAGGAGGAGGAGGAGGAGGAGGAGGAGGAGGAGGAGGAGAAGAAGAAAGAAAGAAAGAAAGAAAGAAAGAAAGAAAGAAAGAAAGAAAGAAAGAAAAAGAAAGAAAGAGAGAGAGCAGGACTGAGACTGAGCCAAGGTGAGGTAGTCATCTCTGTTTGATATTAGTGGATGGAGGAGAGACTTTTGGAGAAAGAAAAGTGGCATTTAAATTATGACTCTGCTACTCTGCTGTATCCTGGGTGTCAGTGTCATTGTATTAAGCCTCAGTTTCCTACACAGTAAAATAAATTACAACAAATAGGTTTAACATACTCAATCCAAAATTCTGAAACTTGAAATGCTCTAAAATCTGTAACTTTTTGAGCATCAGCATGATGCCACAAGCAGAAATCCTACATCATAGAACTTCATTTCATGCACAAAATTATTTTAAAATATCCTATAAAATTATGCTCAGTTTGTATGTATGAATGAATTTTGCATTTAGACTTGAATCCTGTTCTCAGGGTACTATGGATATGCACATGTTCCCAAATCAAGTCAGAAGTTCAAAACCTTTCTTCTTCCAAGCATTAAGGATTAAGTGGCTGCATGTTCAGTCAGAGGAAATCTGCAATGCATTATGCAGTCCACAGTGGTAACTACCAGCATTGTTGCTACTATTTCTATTAGTATTAAAGCACAGCAAGTTAAAGCAAAAAAAAAAAAAAAAAAAAAAAAAAAAAAAAAAAACAACCCTGTATGGTGGGGAGGGAAGAGGATAGTGTGAGATATGTTTACTGTAATTTTAAAGGCTGTTAGTTTCAAATAGAATATTAAAGCCTGTGGAAATTCATAATCAAAGCAGATCAAGCAGACTCAACTTATTACACACCCTGGTCCCTTGTGGTGTAGGGCAAATGGAACCATGTCACCAGACAAAAACTAGGAAAGTTGAGTGCATTCAGAAACCCTGGAAATTCTCATATTTGAGAACAGATGGCGTCTCATCTATTCCCAACCTGGTTCCTATCCTGGAGCACTTGACCACCCAAAGCACAGAGTTCTTCATGCTAAGGAAGTATCTAGATAGGCTAGCAGAAGGTTTAGCCAATAAGCTTGCCTTCTCAGTATTTCCTTCCTACAAAAGGTATTCAATCTCTGGTCCAGCCTGAATAATCTCTGGTCCAGCCTGAATAAGTTGTATGCATTCATTTTCTACTACCATAAACAGTTTGGACAAGTAAGGACTGTCTCTCTCATCAAGAAGACTGAAGGAGCTGAAAAGGTTTGCAGCCCCATAGGGAGAGCAACAATACCAATCAACCAGAGTTCCCAGGGCCTAAACCACCAGCCTGGGGGCACATAGGGAAAGACCCATGGACCCAGCTGTATACATAAGGGAGGATGACATTGTCAGGCATAGGTGGGTGAGGAAGTCCTTGGTCCAATGAAGGCTGGATGCCCCAGTGTGGGGGAAATCGTGAGTGGGGAGGTGGGAGTGGGAGGGTTGGTGAGGATATAACCTCATAGAAGCAGGAGGAGGGGGAATGGGATAGGGGGTTCCTGGATGGAGGGAAATGGGGAAAGGGGATTACATCTGAAATGTAAATAAAATATCCAATAAAAAAAGAAACAAACAACCAAACCCAAAAAAAAAAAAAAAAAAAAAAAAAAAAAAAAAAAAAAAAAAAACCACCCTAGGGGGAAGCCTTCATCATACAGAGCCACACCGCATAAGTATCTCACAGAAGGCCCCACCATACTCTAGATACTCACCCTGAGCTAAGCCAGATTTCCCCTTCCTAGACCAGCTTGTTGCCCACTGGCCCCCTCCATTCTGACTCCTTGAAGTTCCCAGCAGCCTCGGGATGCCCAGAAATTTTGAGAACCCCAGCTTCAACCCCAGCCTCTATCGTTTCTCACCTGCTAGGGCCCCCAAATTAGGCTCTGTTTTGCTACCCCTGAACCCTAATGGCAGTGAGGATGGGATGTAGCCTAGTGCCTCCTTTTTCGTCTGCCTGAATGGTGTTCACTCCAAAGAAGAGGCAAAATACAGACCCACATTGTGGTATGGTTTGATAATAATTTTAACCATCAAATTTAGTAAATTTGATGATTAAAATTCCTCCTTAAAGGAGGAAGTTTTACACTGAGACATTTTAATTGTATTGAGTAGTAAGAGGTTTCTAGACCTATTAGATGGGTTATCTTGACTGATATTGACCTGTAGAGTAACTATAGGCAAATCACACCACACCTGCCTGGAAATCTCAGGTAGCTCTACTTGGATAACTACAGAGGTAGCCTACCAAGGCTCTAAGCTTTTCTACATCACTGATATCTTAAGTAAAGAGAGAAATTTTGCCTCTATCATATAAAAATTTAAAATATAATTATGATGGCACTGAGCTCTTAAGTCAAACGTGCTCATATTCTGTTTCTGCACAAAATAATCGTGCAAAAGGCTGAGATTCAAACATGAATATATAATACATACAATTTTCTTTATCCCAGTTGAAGACCATGGCTTTTACTTGACTTTTACTTCCCAGGTCAAATCCTGCCTTGATGGTATTGACAAGCTGCTGCTTCAACTGTCAGCAGTAAACTCATGGAAAATGTAAAAGAACAAAGCTGACAGAGTGGTTACTTACTACAGAGCAAAGACACACAAACATGGCCTGGGCAGGGTAGTACATAGGAAACTGGACAAGAAGTTGAGAGAGACGACAGCAATAGAATGACATACAACAGGGAACTTATTGGTCACCATTTTGACCTAGCTGGGGACTTTTAATGAATGGAGACAAAACAAGACCTCAGTTTCCTTGGTGTTTGTCAAGTAGAGAAGTGACAGTAAAACTCAGAATTTCCCTAAATGCAGGGCTCGGGAACTAGACCACATTGGCCCTTCTCTGAATGCAGGACTCCTGGGGAACTGGACCACAGTGGTGTACTTACCAGTAAACTTTACATCAGAGAAGTCTGCATATCTTCATTTCCATGGTTCCTTCAGAGTAATTTTAAAAAGCCAAGACCATAAATATTAATGTTGTAAAAGTTTTAGAGTGGTCAAATTTCCCCCATAACTCTGTGGTGAGGTTGTCAGAGGTAATGAAACTGGCTTAAGTGGCATAGCTGGCAGAAATGACAGTGTTCCAATGTTCTATTCTAAATCATTCTACATGTATGTTATGACTACTCAAAACGGGTAGTTTTGTTTAAACAATATATTAAGGCAAATAATGTGTTACAGATTAATAAATGTATGGCATTTATTTAATATGACTAGCACTTCAACTGAATTTTTAAAGAAGAGCAAATGTCAGTTGGAGAAGCAACATTTGTGAGGATTTGAACACAAGAGAATTAAAGAACCGTAACTCAATTAGGCCAAGTAGTACTCAAGTTTCCACATTAGAAAAAATGTTTGGTTAACTCAACAAAGAACAAAGTGAGGAGAAGCCAGACTAAATGTCTTAATTTGGTTTTCCATTGTTGTGATTTTAATATATCATAACCAAAAGCAACTTGGAAAGTAAATGGTTTATTTTATCTTACAGCTTATAGCCCATCACCCAGGGAAATCAGGATGTGAATCTGGAGACAGAAACTAAAGTAAAAGTCACAGGAAGCTCTTTGGTGGCTTTCTCCCCATGGCTTGCTCAGCCTGATTTCTTATATGTCCTAGGACCACCACAATTTTTGGGGCCCACCCACATAAATCAATAATTAAGAAAATGCACCACAGGCTTGCCCATAGGACAATCTGATAAGTGCATTTTCTAAACTGTGATTACCTCTTTCCAAATAACTTTATCCTGTGCCAAATTGACTTCAAACTAGCCAGCACATTAGGAAACCTAGTTGTTGGGTTTTTTTTTTAATCAATTTATTTATTTACTTCACATTCCAATCACAGCTTCGCCTCTCTCCTTTCTTCCTAGTCCCTCCCTACTATCTCTCTCTCCCTTTCTCCTCAGAGAAGGGGAGGCCTCACATGAATATCAACCCACTTTGACATATCAAATTGCAATAAGACTAGGTGTATATTCTTCTATTGAGCCTAGAAAAGGCAGCTCAGATAGGGGGAAGCGATCCAAAAGCAGGCAACAATGTCAGAGACAATCTCTCCTCTAGTTGTTAGAAGTCCCATGTGAAGACCAAGATGCATATTTGTTACATATATGTAGGTGCCTAGGTCTGTCCCATGCATGATCTCTGTTAAGTGGTTCGGTCTCTTTCAACCCCTATAGGCTCAGGTGAGTTGATTCTGTAGGCTTTCTTGTAATATCCTTGATCCCATTGACTCCTCCGATCCTTCCACAAGGTTACCTAAGCACCACCTAATGTTTGGCTGTGGGTCTCTGCATCTGTTTCTATCAACTTCTGGTGAAGCCTCTCAGAGGAAAGTTATGCTAGATTTTCTGTCTGCAAGTATAGGAGAATATCATTAATAATGAATGTCAGGGGTGGGCTCTCTCATGCCATAGGTCTCAAGTTGGACTAATTATTGGCTGTTCATGTCCTTCCTCATTTTCTGCTCCATCATTATCCCTGCACATCTTGTAGGCAAAAGAAATTGTGGATCAAAGGTTTTGTGGCTGGCTTAGTGTCCCCATTTCTCCATTGGAAGTCTTGCCTGGTTATAGGTGGTGGCAGTTTCAAGTTAGAAAATCTAGTTATGACATTAAGCAACCATCCAGGCAAGGAAAGAGAAAAAATGAGTCAAACTGTGAAAAACAACTTTTTCACTGCACAAATATAATTCTGAAAAAATTACTTCTCTAAATCTTTAACCATGAACATAGTTAGCATATACATGGGATACATGGGAGTTAAACAGCAAAGTTGCACAAGTACCAGTTAACCATCAACTAAAACATAGAGGCCAAATTTGTCTGTGTTAATAGTGGGGCTTTCTCTAAGGAAGGTGAAATACATGCTATGTAAATGAGGGCACTGCTGAAGCAAATTACCTAACCTGTTGGTTTCTTTGGGTATGGCTTTCTGTTTCTCTTTCTTCAACCCTCCACCCCACCTCCCTTTTGGAAGAAAATATTTAGTGCAGGTAACTACTCTGGCTTCTTGGTAAAACATACCATTCTCTATTTGCCATGATGAAACTGACATTTTTTTCAGCTGCTCAGATTTGGAAGAACATCAAGGACTACTTTCCATGATGTTTTGATTTTGAGACTTAATCAGTGTTGTTTCGGGTGAATTCATTGTTTTAGTTAATGATCAAAAGAAAATCTCTTAAGTAAAGAATACCATAACGAACATGAATACATGATGAGTAGAATTTCCTTTATCCTAGCTGAGGAGTGTGACTTTAACTTAGCTCTTATCTCTTAGTACAAATAAGAACCTCTGGTACTAAAAGGATCATAATTTATGTAACTCTTTTTGCAGCATCAAAGTGTTGTTCTAGTTTACTCAAAAGAAAAGTGGGAAAATAACCAACTTGCTTTGGTACACTTCTAGACATTCTCTTAACTGCTTATAAATCAATAGGTTCTATTCTAAATCATGATTGTTCAACCTCAGCACATTTAAACAGCTCTTTGTTCTGTGCTCTATGAGCTTCTTAGCAATTCCCCTGGCCTCTACTCATTAGATGCCAGTAGCACTTTCCTTCCGGAAAATCAAGAATGTTTCCAGATACTGACAAGTGATCTCAGAGGCAAAATTGCCCCAGTTCAGAGCCTCTGGTCTAAAGGAAGATTTACTATGTGGGAAGAACAAGATAGCTTATAAAACAATAATAAGTGTGTTTACTGGGGTCTTGCAAAATACTATTTGTAGTAGTTAATACCGTCATCTTGACAGAATCTAGAATAATGTAGGAATCAAACTTCTAAACATATCTGTGACAGAGCCTCTAGATTGGGTTAATTGAGTTAGGAAGATCTATGCTGAATGTGATTTTTCACCATCCTGTAGGCTAAGTCGTGAACTCATTAGAAAAGGAAAAAGAAACTGAGCACACCATTCAGCTTGCTGTTTCCTGAATGTGGGTGTAATGTGAGCAGCTCCCTCAAGCACCTGTGACCATGCCTAGATGAACCAAATCACCTGGAACTGCAAGCAAAATAAACCTTTACTCATTTAAGTTGCTCTTGTCCACTGTTTTTTACAACTATGAGGAACATAATGACTACAGTGTCAGAGACAGTATTTTAAAACTGTGTCCTTGAAAGGACACTGAAACAATTCTAGGTTCATAGCTGCTGTTTACCAAACATGTGGCTTTAAACAAATACTTTTTTACTTTCTTAGCTCCTCTTCTTTTTTTTAGATTTTATGTCTTTGCATTCAATTATTGTTTATCCATTGATTGATTGATTGATTTGTTTGCTTTCTTTATTGCTTATTTGCCTGAATTTCCAAGACAAGGTTTCTCTGTGTAGCCCTGGTTGTCCTAAAATTTGTTCTGTATACCAGGCTGGCCTCAAACTCAGAGATCATCCTCCTGCTTTCCTCTGCTTCTAGGTTTGTTAAGGGTTTCTAGAGTAGAAGAACTTATAGAACAAATAAATAGATAGATGATATATATATTTTATGCTCTATAGTATATATACTATATAAATTATATATGTGTGTGCATATATATATATACTGTATATATACTGTATATAGTACCATATATCATATATATAAGAGGGTATTAGAATTACATACATGCTATGGCCCAGCTAATCCAACAATGGTTGCCTATGAAGGTCCAAAGATCCCATACTTCCTCAGTCCACAATGCTGGATGTCTAGGCTGATCTTCAATATACACAGAATCTCAAAGAAATAGGCTCTAATGCTAGTGTAGAAATGGACTTGCTACTGAGGCCAGAGCAAGCAGGCAAAAAGCAAAAGTTTTCCTCTTCCATGTCCTTGTGTAGAGGCCTCGCCTCTAGCAGAAGGTGTAGCCTAGATTAAAATTGTTTATTTATACCTTAAAAGTCTGTCTTCTAACCTCAAAAATCCAGATTAGAAGTGGATCTTACCACTTCAAGTTCAGCAAAATCCCTTTAAAGGTATCCTCTTTCATTTAGAGATTTTAGGTAATTCCAAATGTAGTCAGGTTGACAACTAAAAATAAGTATCACAACCTCTCAAGTTCTGAGAATTAAAGGTGTGCACATCTACTGTCTGGCAGTTGGTTTTTTGTTTTGTTTTGTTTTGTTTTGAGATGGGGGCATGCTATACAGCATAGGATGATGTAAAACTTTCAGTCTTAATTTAATTTTTTATTTTTAAGATTGTAATGTAATTATATCATTTTTACCTTCCCTTTCATTCCTCCAAATTCTCCTGTATACTCTTCCTTGTTCTTTTTCAAATTGCCGGCCTCTTTTTTCATTAATTGTTATTTGGAATATATATATATATATATATATATATATATATATATATATATCATCCACAAATACACATATACATACACATATACACACACACTAGCACACAAACACTACCACCACCAACATTAAAAAAAAAAACAACAGAAATTAACAACCATTTGTCATTAATGTCTCTACATCAATGAACTCAAAAAAGACACAGGGTAACAGAATTCTATGAGGCAATAGGCACCCTGACACCTAAACTACACACAGAAAAAGAGAATTTTAGAGCAATCTCATTTATAAACATTGATGCAGAAATACTAATTAAAATACTTGTAAACAGAACCCAAGAACACATCAAAAACAGCCTCCACCATGATCAAGTATGCTTTATCCCAGGAATGCAGGAATTGTTCAATATATGAAAATTCATCAATGTAAACCACCATACTGAAACTGAAGTAATCCACATAAACAAACTGAAAGAAAAAGTTGCATGATCATCTCACTAGATGTTGAAAAGGCCTTAGACAAAATCTAACACCCTTCATGATAAAAGTCTTGAAGAGATCAGGGATACAAGATGCATACTTAAACATAATAAAGGAAATATAGAACAAGCTAATTGTCAACATTAAATTATATGGAAAGAAGCCTAAATCAATTCTACCAAAATCAAGGAAAATAAAAGGCTTTCACTATCTATTCAACATAGTACTTAAAGTTCTAGCAAGAACAATACGGCAACTGAAAGAGATCAAGAAAATACAAATTGGAAAGGAAGAATTAAAATGTAGATTTGTATTTGTAGATAATATTATTATATTTAAGTAACCCCAAAAATTCTACCAGAGAACTCCTACAGCTGATAAACACCTTCAACAAAGTGACTGGATACAAAATTAACTCAAAAATTAAAAATCAGTAGCTCTTCTATATACAAACAATAAAGATGGTGAGAAAAACTAGGGAAACAACACCACTCACAAAAGCCACAAATAATATAAAATATCTTGAGCTCTAACCAAGAAAGTGAGAGACCTATATGATAAGAACCTCAAGTCTCTGAAGAAAGAAATTGGGGAAGATATCAGAAGATAGAAAGATCTCCCATTCTCATGGATTAGTAAAATTAGCATAGTGAAAATGACCATCTTACTGAAAGTAATATACAAATTCAATTCAATTACCATCAAAATTTCAACACAGTTCTTTTCAGAACTTGAAAGAGCAATTCTCAACTTCATATGGAAAAACAAACAAACAAAAAAAGACAGCTAAAACAATCCTGTATAATAAAAGAACTTCTGGAGATATCACCATTCCTGATTTCAAACTACAGTACAGAACAATAGTACTAAAAACTGCATGGTATTATCATAAAAACAGACAATTGATAAATGGAATAGAATCCAAGACCCAGAAATAAACCTACACATCTATGGACACTTGATATTTGACAAAGAAGCAAAAACTATACAAGGGAGAAAGGAGAGCATCTCCAACAAAATATGCTGGTCTAACTAGATGTCTGGATGTAGAAAAATGCAAGTAGACCCATAACTATCACCCTGCACAAAATCATGTCGAAGTGGATAAAGACCTTAACATAGAACTGGACAAACTAAATCTAGTCAAAGGAAAGTGGAGGACTGCCTTGAACTCACTGGCACATGAGATAAATTCATGAACAGAACACCAACAGTTCAAGCACTAAGATCAAAAATTAATAAATGGTACCCCATGGAACTGAAAAGTTTTTGCAAGGGAAAGCACATCATCAATAGGACAAAAGGGCAGCCCACAGAATGGGAAAAGCTCTTCACAATCTCTACATCTGACAGAGGAATAATATCCAAAATTTATAAAGAACTCAAGAAACTAGACATAAACAAACCAAATAACCCAATTTTTAAAAATGTGGTACAGAGCTAAACAGAATTCTTAACAGAGGAATATTTAATGGTTGAGAAGCACCATAAGCCAATCGGAATGGCTAAGATTAAAAACTCAGGTGATACTTCTGGTTTCCATCTGTGCCCAGAGCTGACCCTGTGCCACAGCTCTCCATACCCAAATCTTACCAGGAGAGAGCTGGTCTCCCTAGAGTACTGACACACCTGAGAGCACAGGTAAGACCACCACTCTGCTTAAATTCCTGGCCCAAGAGGGTCCTGCCCAGAGCCATCAGGACACAGGAACCAAGGAACAGCCAGGGACAGGATCCTCTGGTTTCCATCTGTGCCCTGGAGCTGACCCTGTGTCACAGCTCTCCATACCCAAATATCTCCCAGAGAGAATTGGTCTCCCAGGAGTGCTGGCACACAGGCTTACAGGAGGGACAAGCCACAGTAAGAGTCACCAAGACCGGCTAACACCAGAGATAGCTAGATGGCAAGAGGCAAGGGCAGGAATATAAGTAACTGAAACCAAGACTACTGGCATCATCAGAACCTAGTTCTCCCACCATAGCAAGCCCTTGATAGCCCAACACATCAGAAAAGCAATGCTATGATTTAAAATCACATCTCATGATGATGAAAGAAGACTTTAAAAAGGGCATAAATAACTCTCTTTAAGGAATACAGGAGAACACAGGTAAACAGGTAGAATCCCTTAAAGAGGTAAAACCAAAAGCCCTTAAAGAATTACAGGAAAACATAACCAAACAGGTAAAGGAATTGAACAAAACCATCCATGATCTAAAAATTGAAATAAAAACAATAAAGAAATCACAAAGGGAGACAACCCTGGAGATAGAAAACTTAGGACAGAGATCAGGAGTCATAGATGATACAAGCATACAAAAAACAGAATACAAGAGATAAAAGAGAATCTTGGGTGCAGAAAATATCATAGAAAACATTGACACAACTGTCAAAGAAAATGCAAAACACAAAAAGCTCCTAACTCAAAACATCCAGGAAATCCAGTACAAAATGAGAAGACCAAATCTAAGGATAATAGATATGGAAGAGAGCAAAGATTCCCAATTTAAAGGGCTAGTAAATATCTTCAACAAAATTATAGAAGAAAACTTCCCTAACCTAAAGAAAGATATGCCCATAAACATACAAGAAGGCTACAGAACTCCAAATAAACTGGCCAGAAAGCAAATTCCTCCCATCACATAATAGTCAAAACACCAAATGCACAAAACAAAGAAAGAATATTAAAAACAGTAAGGAAAAAAGATCAAGTAACATATAAAGAAAGACCTATCAGAATTTCACCAGACTTCTCACCAGAGACTGTAAAAGCCAGAAGATCCTGGACAGATGTCATACAGACCCTAAGAGAACACAAATACCAGCACTGGCTACTATATCCAGCAAAACTCTCTATTACCATATTTGGAAAAACCAATTTAGTCCATGACAAAACCAAATTTATACAATATCTTTCCATAAATCTAATCCTGCAAAGGATAATAGTTGGAAAACTCCAACACAAGGAGGGAAACTACAACCTAGAAAAAGCAAGAAAGTAATCTTCTTCCAAAAAAAAAAAAAAACACAAAACAAAACAAAAAAACAAAACAAAACAAAACAAAAAATAAAAGGAAGATAGCCACACAAACATAATTCCACTTCTAACAACAAAAATAACCAGAAGCAACAATCACTATTCCTTAGTATCTCTTAACATCAATGGACTCAATTTCCCAATAAAAAGACATAGACTTACAGACTGGATACATAAACAGGACCCAGCATTTTGCTGCATTCAGGAAACACACCTAAGTGACAAAGACAGACACTACCTCAGAGTAAAAGGCTGGAAAACAATTTTCCAAGTAAATGGGCCAAGAAACAAGCTTGAGTAGCCATTCTAATATAAAATAAAATTGACTTTCAACCAAAAAAAAGTTATTAAAAAAAAGATAAGAAAGGACACTTCATACTCATCAAAAGAAAAATCTACCAAGATGAATTCTCAATTCTGAACATCTATGCTCCAAATGCAAGGGCACTTACATTAATAATAATAATAATAATAATAATAATAAACTTTACTAAAGCTCAAAGCACACATTGCATCTCACACAAAAATAGTGGGAGACTTCAACACCCTCCTCTCATCAATAGACAGATCATGCAAACAGAAACTAAACAGAGACACAATGAAACTAACAGAAATTATTAAACAACCCAGATGTCCTTCAACAGAAGAACAGAAAATGTGGTACATTTACACAATGGAAAACTGAATTGGCCATCTTCTGTAGCCAGGCAGAACTTCCAATAGAAGAAGTGGGGACAACGCACCCACAAAACCTTCAACCCAAAATTTCTTCTGCCTACAAGATTCACAGGGATAAAGATGGCACAGAGACTGAGGGAATGAGCAACCAGTGGCTGGCCCAACTAGAGACCCATCCCATGGGAGAGAGGCAACCCTTGCCACTATCAATGCTACTCTGCTGTGCTTGCAAACAGGAACCTAGCATAACTGTCTCCTGACAGGCTTCCTCCAGCAACAGATGGAAGCAGATTCAGAGTCCCATAGCTAAGCATTGGGCAGAGCTCACCACAAGAAGACCTACAGAGTCAATTAACCTAGGCATACTATTTAAGAAACTGTCAAAAGCTTTTGATTTGATCTGGGTGATTAATAAAACAACTGTGTTGATTCTGGACATCATAATATCTACCTCAACAAAGGCAAATTACGTAGAAAAAGGCTGTAGAAATGTTTGTATATATACTTTTTAGAACAAAAGTTAAAATACAACAAAATATTTTATCAAAGGTGTCCTGAGCCATGTATTATAACCTTACTCAAATACTTTTCTCCAAATAAGCTATAAACATGATGTTTTTGTATATGCTGTTTCTGTAAGCAGACATCTTCACTTGATGTGCCTTCACATAAATGCTACTCTATATCTTAATGGATAATCCATTTTCCCAATAAAGCCATTTTTTTATCTAGTCAGTTCTTATCTGTCCTTCACCCCCCTCTCTCTCCCTGATATCAAAGCTAGAGAACTCTGCTCTGTATGAGGTTAGAACTACCACAGGTCATTACCTTCAGTAGCTGAACTAGAAAAATCTCTGCTATGAAAAGATTTATAGACTATCTTGCTGCTCTTGGCTTTTTCTTTCTATATAAAGAAAAATATGAATAAAATGAAAAGTAATGTCTCCATAAAGTTGTTAGATACAGACCTACATGGTTTGAGAGCCAAAAATCCAGATTATCCATGTATTTTAAATCAAGAGTGACCTCTGGAAATGTTCCCATAAATTTAGAAGAGAAGTCAGATATGTTCTAGAGAAATTTAAGAATTTGAAAACAGTGTAAGTTCAAATTAACTAGAAGGAACGAAACCACAAGAAAGTTCTCAGACAAAATGTACAATACAATAGTCAAGGGAACTTAAGTGATGGAATATCAATTTCAAAATGGTAGATAGCCATATCTAAAATGTGTCAAAAATATGACAAGGGCACTAGAAATTATTAGAACTGACAGACCTAAGGTTCTACAAAAATAATTGTACTTTTTAGTACAATTTTTAGTACTACAAAAATAATTGGCCAGACATAAAATCAGACTAGGGAAAAAATTAAAACAACAAATTAGACTTAGCAGTGGAGAGGTTTAGTGAACTGGAATATAGATATTTTTTAAAAAATATAAACAGGAGTAATGATGGTTGGTTGTAATCCCAGCACTCCAGAGGCCGAAGCAGAAGAATCACCATGAGTCTGAGGCCAGCCTGTTCCACATAGCAAAGTCTTGTCTCAAAACTAAAAGAAATAAAAATAAAATGAATTAACAAAATCCTGCCTAAAAATAAAATATGAAACAGAGGAGAAAACACATAACAGTCTGCTAGTCTCAGCTGGCTGAGGATGGGGTGGGGGGTGACAGAAATGGAAGCCACATCTGTCAAAGCTCAGGTGACTTCAAAAGCTCCCCCTGCTGTGCATACTATTAATATTAAAGAGAGGGATAATTTCTAAGTCTGAAAGTTGAGAGGAAAAGCTGCTGACTTCAGGACTTGAGGCAAAACAGAGATGAAAGGGAAAATGTGATCATCTTCTCTATCTCATTCAAATTGGCATTACCTCCAAAGAAGAGAAAGCTGGGTCCTAAAGGCAATGGCCCGGCCTGTTGACAACACTATTTATTCTGCCTGCTTGTCCCAGTTAAGACAGGAAATCCTTACACTTGTCTGTCCCTGGGACAAGTCTCCAAAGCTGACCCTGTGTAATCTGGTTGTAAATATTCTTCTGCAGATATAATTTCACTGTATAAGAGAAGAGGCTTTCCTATAAAAGAACAGAAGTAAATATTTTAGACTAATGGACCCTGTGATTTGTTTTGTTTTTCTGACCCTGGGGATTGAGTCAGGTTCCTTTTCCCTAGATAACTAAAATATCAGACTATCTCCATGTATTTTAACCTCTGTTTCAGATTTTCCTCTTAGCAGAGGTTTGCAATTTATGTCTTTCTTCTTTCTTCCATTCTTTTCTTTTTCTTTGCCTTTATTAAATTCATTTTTGGAAATAGTAGGTATGCTAGGCTAACACTATACCCACAGCTATACCCACAGCTCTGAAACTATTATAGTAGCATACAACATCCATTGATTATACTCCATTAAAATTTTACTCACAGAAATAGGTGCTATAAAATATAAATATCACAGTGGCAAGAGTAAGGGAGTACCTGGAGGGCCCATGTCAAGGTGTCCCCCTGAGAAATCATGCCATGTGACAAAACTGATATAAGGAAGTTTATTTTAGGGGATGGGAGCAGAGATCTGGAAAAGGGGTGGAGTCAGAGGTGTGGGGGTGGAGGCGGAACAGGACAGAATGAGAAAGAGAGAGGCTGGCCAGGAACACATAGGGACAGAGTAGGGAAGACAGGAGAGAAAAGAACAGGAGAAGGAAGGCTAGGTTAGCAAGCAGTTCTCTTTATACACATCTGGCTCACACCTGGCAGGTGATGATGCAAGCCATTGCTAGGTCGCTATTGGGAGGAGTCTAGTGGAATTGTCTGTAAGCTAACAATAAGTGGTAGGTTGTCTTGCTACTATCCATCCCATTGTCCTTATCATTGAACTCAATATACTAGTTTTCTTCTTACAAAATTAAAAAATATATAATAAAAAGAATAAAAAAAGAAAAGAAACAAGGATGTATGAACTAATGAAGCCACTACAGAAATAAGTGTGGAGGTTTTTCAAGAAATCAAAAATATAATTACCATATGCCCTAGTTATACCACTCCTGGGCATATACTCAAAGAACTCTATATCTAACTACAGAAATACTTACACATTCATGATTATTGCTGCATTATTCTCTATAGCTAGCAAATGGAATTATCTTAAACATCCATCAACAGATGAATGGATAATGAAAATATGGTACATATACACTATAGAATTTTATTCAGACATGAAGAAAAGTAAAATTATGATGTTTTCAGATCAATGAATACAAACAGGAAAACTATTAAGTGCAGCAAGTCATCTCAGAAAGACAAATAAGGTATGCTCACTCTCATATTTGGCTCATAACCATTAGTTATTAAACATATGTAGCCAGGTGAGAATAAATGTAATTAAAGGCCAATAAACTAGAAAAGAGCCTTTGACAGGATAAAAAGAAAATAAGTTTTAAGGGAACTCTGTGGGGAGGACTTCAGAGTAAAGCAGATGATGAATACTGAGAACATGGGGGACAGCTAGGAAAGAAAGGACAGGGAGGAACAGAAAATGGAAGGGAATCAACCAGTATGAAACTCCTGTTTACAAACCTACTACTTTGTTATCTAATTTCAAAAGGCATTTTTCAAAAAAGGCTTTAGTTTGATAGATTATCTATCAAGGATTATTGTAAAAGATTATTATCTAGGATTACAAATACTGGTAGTAAGAAATAAAGCTGTTCTATAATGATATTTTAATCATCATTTATTTTAAAATATACCATTATCATAATTGGTAGAAGGGTTTCCATAGCCTTGTACAAGGGAGGCCTGGGAACTGGGGCACTATTAAGGCACAACGGCTCAGTTCATATAACATACATGTAGTAATTTTGGATCATGGTAGAGGGAAAACCATTTTAGTGCCACATATGGTAAAAACTTCCATTATTTTTCACATATATAGTCAATTGCCTATGAGATAAGGTACACCAAGGCACTGGCTGAGTGCCACTGACAAAGGGAACCAGAAAGCAGATGATACTGAATGGGTCAGCAAAATGTTCCTTTTGTTTGAGTCTATGGTTGTGGATTTGTTATGAGAATTTCAATATGTATTTTCTCTTGCCATTCTGTATAGTATAATTGTTTTGTAAAATGTTGCTTTGCTAAGAAAATATTTTTAGCTAAATTTTTATAATCAATAAAAATAATAGCTAATATTACTGGTTGTTTACTACATCTATAATTCTAAACATGTGTATTATCTTTCTAAAACACATAACTCAGCAAGGCAAGTAATGTGTTTTACTCTGTAACTGATTTCTAAAGAGTACATTTAGCCAGTGAAAGATAGATGATACACCAGCCAACTTTCATACATATCCCAATATCACTGAACAATGTTCTAGATCAAACTTAATGGGGAACTCAACAAGCCTAAGGCCAAAGGAGAAAATTCTGAGAAAATACGTTTTTGTTCACTTAACCCCTGCCCACTTGCAAAAGAGGGGGGGGGGGGTAAATGAGCTGGAAAAAAAAAAAGTAGACTTCTATTTGGTTACAAGTCAAGTGTATTGCGTGAGTCCTAACTGAGGTGCTAGGGACTGACTCTTACAATTAGCTAGAACTTCTGAAACAAATGCCTTGCTTTCCTGCTTTTTGTTCGATAAGCTCCAGGGACATTAGGGCTTTGTCATTGATGTATTTACCAGAACTTTTGTAAATGGACTTTGGAAAGAAGGGATAGATTAATGCACAGATCAGATGGGAGCAAGATTCATACCCAAGCTCTTGGTCATGTACATACCATGCCCTCCCGAGAGGAATGAACAAAATAACAGCAAAAACTGGCATCAAAAGATGGCTAAGAGTCTGAGCATGTGGTGTGTGCCAGTAATACTAGTAGTGCTCAGGAAGCTGAAGCAGGGAGAATTAAAAGTTCAAGGCCAGCCTGGACAGGTAATACCCTGTCCAAAACAAACAAAACAAAACAAAAAGATAGAATGAAAATAGAGGCTTTTACTAAATGGACAAACATACTAGTTTTTTGGTTTATTTTATTTTTTTTACTGTGAAGCTGAATAAAAGACTAGTATAGATTCTGCTAAAGCTTTGAAAACTGAAGAGTCAATCATGTATTCCACTGTTATGACCTCTGATGAGTTTCTAATTATAGATGCCATCATGGCAAGAGCATTGGTAAGAGAAATGATGCCACAATGAAGCCAGGGCTATGAGAGAGGCAACATTTTCTCTTTTGGTAAAAATGTCTGAAGAAAACTAATTTGGAGTCCTATGAGAACTACCTTTATCCCTTCCAAGGGCAAACTTTCAGTCACTTAAGGACCTGCTTCTAGGTCTTACCTTTTAAAGATCCTACATTTCTTGACATCCCCAAACTAGGAAACAAGCTCCTAGCTCATAAAGCTACAACCAAACCTCATGAGTGGCATTGCTTCAGAGCTATTCAGTGACTTCTAGGTAGACAATACAGCCAGACACCTAACAGAAACAACAGATGATAATAACAAGACCTTTACCATCTAGGTCCCCCTCTTCAGATGGGTGGTATTAGTGGTGGGTGTGGTTGCGCATAGTGTTGAGCATAGGCTTCATATGCTAACATGAGCTCAACCAAAGAGCAAACTGAGTCTAATCATCTGATGATCACTTTTGGCATGTGCAAGCCAAAACCAATGCAAAGGTCATCAAATCATCTGCTCCCCTAACTCCCTCAAGGGACAATAGAATAAAAGAAGAAAACATTACATACCGGTGTTTGTCATATATAGCTTGTACTTAAATATGTTTGCCAGTTCAGACCTCTCAAAAGGCAAATTCTAAGACAGAAGGAGCAGAAGGTGGGAAAACATTTTGTAGAATGATGCTAAAACCATAGCTATGAAAGAAAAGGAAGGAGATATTAGTTGAGTTAAACCTCAGACTGTAATGTAGATAAGACCAGGCAAACAGGCTACCTGGTAGCAGGGTTTGCCTATGAAAAAAGCCAGGTGGAGGAGAGGGGATGCAGCTGCAGTAGCTACAGTATGCCCAGTCACCATTGAGAGCAGCATGGGCTACAAGTAGTATCATTGCTGTCATCTAATTATTCTCTTTATGGTGTATTCTTTACAGAAGACAGGAAGGTGAACTAAAAACTCTGTTCATTGACATTGCCTTGGAGAAAACTGATATTCTCTTTCTCAGCAGGTATCAAACGCAAATAGCTTCTTGTTTTGGGGTGAGACTTTGTATCTACTTTCCCTTCTCAGTACTGGGATTTTGTCTAGTTTAAACTTGAACAGGTCTTGTGTGTGTGCACGCATGTGTGTGTGCATGTGCATATGTGTGTTGGAAATCAGGCTAACTATGGTCTCATAAAATAAATTGGGCTTCTCCACTCCTTTAAGCCAGAGGGGTCAAGAAAACCTACAGAATTTACTAACTTGGACCCATAGAGGTTTAGAGGGACTGAACTACTAACCAAAGAGCATACATATATGTAACAGATATCCAGTTTGGTCTTCACGATGGACTACTAACAACTGGAACAGGGACTGTCTCTGATTTTGTTGACTGCCTTTTCCCTAACTGAGATGCTTTATCTAGGCTCAATAGGAAAAGAAGCACCTATGTCAAGGTGGGTTGATATCCATGGGGGGCCTCCTCTTCTCTAAGGTGAAAGAGAGAGGGGAATGAGGGTGGGATGAAGTGAGAGGGAGGGAAAGACTGGGAGGAGAAAAAGGGGGAGAGGCTGTGATCAGGATGTAAAGTAAATTAATAATTCTTTTAAAAGAAAAATCAATTAGGCAAGTCTCCTTTTGTTTCTATTTTATGGGATAATTTGAGTAGTATTGGTGTTAACTCTCCTTCAAAAGTCTGGAAGTATTCTGGGCTAAAACTGTCTGGCTCTGAGCTTTTTTGGTTAGGAAGATTTAATTACTGCTTATAGTTCACTAGGGGTTATAAGTTTGTTGAAATTATCTGATATTAATTTTAATTTGGTAAATGGTACATATTCAGGAAAGTATACATTTCTCCTATATTTTCAATTTGGTTAAGTACAGATTTTTAAAATATGTCTTGCAATGGTGGGTCAGAAACCTATGTCCAATACAGTTTTCCAGTAACCATTGTCAGGGCACTCAGCAAGCTCACAGGTCAGCATCATTCTTTGTCCTGCCATCAGCATGTCTCACCCATCACTCTGGCAGCCAACATGTGTCTTCAGCATCCTGCAGAAAAAAAAAAAAAAAAAAAAAAAAAACACAAACATACCCTATTCCCAATAGTAAAATACCTGTTAGGGATCATGACCTATGCCAGTAAATGGATCCTTCCCTCTCACCTAGTGCTTAAGTATGCCTAGTTGTAGAGTGCCATAGACACTCAGCAGAAAGTTCCTTGACATCCCAAATTTTAAAAAAAATTAAAATGAAATGAACATGATTTAAATAATTTGTGGTGTACAGGGATATATCTCCCCCTTTTTTATTTTATGAATATATTGTTTTATAGTTCCATGAGCCCTTTTCACAGTCCCTTGTCCTTCACAATTATAAGGAATCCCAGTAATATGGGCAATGTTAAATTGTTTCCAAAATGTCTCAAATGTTTTACCTTGATAGCCACTTTCATTATCGGGCATTTTTTGGAGGGGAGGGGGTTGTTATTCTTTTTTGGTTTGTTTTTTTTATTATTTCTGGATACTTTATTTACCTACATTTCAGATGTTATTACCTTTCCCCATACCCCCCCAAGCCCCTTTTACCATCCTCCCTCCTCCTATTTCTATGAGGATGTGTCCCACCCATCCACCCACTCTCACCTCCCCACCCTCAAATTCCCCCTCACTGGGGCATCCAGCCTTCAAGGGACCAAAGCCCTCCTCTCCCACTGATGCCCATCCTCTACTACATATACAGGTGGAGACGTGGGTTCCTCCATGTGTGTTCCCAGGCTAGCTATTTAGACCCTGTGACTTCTGGTTGGTTGGTATTCTTGCTCTCCCCATGGAGCCATAAGCACCTTCAACTCCTTCAGTCTTCTCTCTAACTTTTCCATTGGAGACCGTGTGATCAGTTTGATGGTTAGCTGCCAGCATCTCTGTATATGTCAGGCTCTGGCAGTGCCTCTCAGGAGACAAGTATATCAGGCTCCTGTCAGCATGCACTTCCTGGCATCCACAACAATGTTTGCATTGGTGATTGCATCTGGGATGGATACCCAGGTGGGACAGTCTCTGGACAGTCCCTCCTCCAGTCTCTGCTCCATACATTGTCTCCTATTTGCTCCTATGACTATTTTGTTGCTCCTTCTAAGAAGGATTGAAGCACCCTCACTTTGGTCTTTCTTCTTATTGGGCTTCATGTGGTCTGTGAGTTATATCTTGGGTATTGTGAGATTTTAGGCTAATATCTACTCTACTTATCAATGAGTTCATACCATGTGCTTTCTTTTGTGATTGGGTTACCTCACTCAGGATATTTTCTAGTTTCATCCATTTGTGTAAAAATTTCATGAATTCATTGTTTTTAATAGCTGAGTAGTACTTCACTGTGTACATGTGCCACATTTTCTGTATCCATTCCTCTGTTGAAGGACATCTGGGTTCTTTCCAGCTTCTGGCTATTATAAGTAAGGCTGCTATGAATATAATGGGGCATTTATCCTTGTTATATTTTGGAGCATCTTCTAGGTATAAGCCCAGGAGTGGTATTGCTGGATTCTCAAATAATACTATGTCCAATTTTCTGAGGAACCACCAGAGTGACTTCCAGAATAGTTGTACAATCCCACCAACAATGGAGGAGTGTTCCTCTTCACATCCTCGCCAGCATCTGCTGTCATCTGAGTTTTTAATCTTAGCCATTCTGACTGGTGTGAGGTGAAATCTCAGGGTTGTTTTGATTTGGATTTCCCTGATGAATAAAGATGTTGAACATGTTTTTAATTGTTATATTGGATATTTTATTTATTTACATTTTAGATGTCATCCCCTTTTCCCATTTCCCCTCCCTAGAACCCCCATCCCATTCCCCCTCCTCCTTTATGCATTTATACTATTTTAATTACATGCATGTACTAAGGTCAGTTCTAGGTTAAGGGTCTAGCAATACAATAGATGCAAATAGTCACAAAACAAGCAAAACAATAAATACAAATAGTAAAAGGAAAAGCAAGGCATTAAACCCAATTATGTGAACACTCTGTGATCACTGTTTCTAAAGGCTTATCAGGATTACCAAAGTATCTGAGCCTAATTCCCTGTCCTAGCCCAAGGTCATTTTCATGTCTGAAGCCTACTTCCTTGGTCTAGCCTAAAATTGAGATTCCTGTCTGAAATTACTTCTTTGTTCTAGCCTAATGTCAGATTCCTACCTATAGACTACTTCCTTGTTCTTGACCAATGTCATATTCCTGCTAAGCAGCCCACTTCCTTGTCCTTGGCCCATGTCATATTCTTGCCAAGCAGCCTCAAAAGCTCTCCTCCTCTCCCCATTATTTGTGACTACAGTGAAGGGTGTCATTTCACTAATTTCCTCAGCCTGCTTATGTTTTAAGTAGAGGAAGGCTACTGATTTGTTTGAGTTGATTTTATATCCAGCCGCTTTGCTAAAGTTGTTTATCAGGTTTACGAGTTCTCTGGTGGAAGTTTTGTGGTCACTTAAGTATACCATCATATCATCTGCAAACAGTGATATTTTGACTTCTTCCTTTCCTATTTGTATCCTTTTGGCCTCCTTTTGTTGTCTAATTGCTCTGCCTAGGACTTTGAGTACTATATTGAATAGGTAGGGAGAGAGTGAGCAGCCTTGTCTAGTCCCTGATCTTAGTGGGATTGCTTCAAGTTTCTCTCCATTTAGTTTGATGCTGGCTACTGGCTTGCTATATATTGCTTTTACTATGTTTAGGTATGGACCTTAGATTCCTGTTCTTTCCAAGACTTTTACCATGAAGAGGTGTTGAATTTTGTCAAATGTTTTCTAAGCATCTAGTGAGATGATCATGTGTTTTTTTCTTTGAGTTTGTTTATATAGTGGATTACATTGATGGATTTCCCAATATTGAACCATCCCACATTCCTGGGATTAAAGCCTACTTGATCATGATGGATGATTGTTTTGATATGTTCTTGGATTTGGTTTGTGAGAATTTTATTGAGTATTTCTGCATCGATATTCATAAGGGAAATTGGTCTGAAGTTCTCTTTCTTTGTTGGGTCTTTCTGTGGTTTAGATATGAGCGTAATTGTTGCTTCATAGAATAAATTGGCTAGTGTTCCTTCTGTTTCCATTTTGTGAAATAGTTTGAAAAGGATTGGTATTAGGTCATCCTTGAAGGTCTGATAGAATTCTGCACTAAAACCATCTGGTCCTGGGCTTTTTTTGGTGGGGAGACTTTTAATGACTGCTACTATTTCTGTAGGGGTTATGGGACTGTTTAGATGGTTTATCTGCTCCTGATTTAACTTTGGTACCTGATATCTACCTAGAAAATTGTCCATTTCATCCAGATTTTTCAATTTTGTTGAGTATAGGCTTTTGTAGTAGGATCTGATGATTTTTTTTTAATTTCCTCAGTTTCTATTGTTATGTTACCCTTTTCAGTTCTAATTTTATTAATTTGGATACTGTCTCTGTACCCTCTGGTTCATCTGGCTAAGGGTTATCCATCTTGTTGATTTTCTCAAAGAACCAGCTCCTGGTTTTGTTGATTCTTTGTATAGTTTTATTTGTTTCTACTTACTTGATTTCAACCCTGAGTTTATTTCCTGCTGTCTACTCCTCTTGGATGCATTTGCTTCTTTTTTTTTTCTGGAGCTTTCAGGTGTACTGTCAAGCTGCTAGTGTGTACTCTCTCCAGTTTCTTTTTGTAGACACTTAGAGATTTGAGTTTTCCTATTAGCATTGCTTTCATTGTGTCCCACAAATTTGGGTATGTGTCCTCATTTTCATTAAATTCTAAAAAGTCTTTCATTTCTTTCTTTATTTCTTACCTGACCAAGTTATCATTGAGTATAACATTGTTAAGTTTCCATGTTTATGTGGGCTTTTTATTGATTTTATTGTTATTAAAGACCAGCCTTAGTCTGTGGTTATCTGATAGAATGTAACAGATTAATACAATTTTCTTATATCTGTTGAGGCCTGTTTTTTGACCAATCTATATGGTCAGTTTTGGAGAAGGTACAATGAGGTGCTGAGAAGAACGTATATTCTTTTATTTTTGGATGAAATGTTCTATAACTATCTGCAAAATCCATTTGGTTTATAACTTCTGTTAGTTTCACTGTGTCTCTGTTTAGTTTCTGTTTCCATGATCTGTCCATTGATGACGGTGGGGTGTTGAAATCTCCCACTATTGTTGTGTGAGATGCAATGTGTGCTTTGAGCTTTAGTAAAGTTTCTTTCATAAATGTGGGTGCCCTTGCATTTGGAGCATAGATATTCAAAATTGGGGTTTCATCTTGGTAAATTTTTCCTTTGAGATGTATGAAGTGTCCTTTCTTATGGTTTTTTTTTTTTATAACTTTTGGTTGAAAGTCGATTTTATTAGATATTGGAATGGCTACTCCAGTTTCATGTGACCATTTGCTCAGAAAATTGTTTTCCAGCCTTTTACTCTGAGGTAGTGTCTGTCTGTGTCACTGACGTGTGTTTCCTGTATATAGCAAAATGTTGGGTCCTTTGTACACACACTGTCTGTTAGTTTATGTCTTTTTATTGAGAAATAAAGTCCATTGATGTTGAGATATTAAGAAAAAGTGATTGTTGCTTCCTGTTATTTTTGTTATTAGAGGTGGACTTATGTTTGTGTGGCTATCTTCTTTTGGGTTTGTTGGAAGAGTTTGTTGCTTTTTCTAGGGTATAATTTCCCTTTTTTTGTGTTGGAGGTTTCCCTTTATAATCCTTTGTAGGGCTGGATTTGTGGGAAGATATTGTATAAATTTGGTTTTGTCATGGAATATCTTGGCTTCTTCATCAATGGTAATTGAGAGTTTTGCTGGGTATAGTAGCCTGGGCTGACATTTGTGTTCTCTTAGGGTCTGAATGACATCTGTCCAGGATCTTCCAGCTTTTATAGTCTCTGGTAAGAAATCTGGTGTAATTCTAATAGGTCTGCCTTTATATGTTACTTGACCTTTTTCCCTTACTGCTTTTAATATTCTTTCTTTGTTTTTTTTTTTTTTTTTTTTTTTTTTGCATTTGCTGTTTTGATTTTTATGTAGCATGCTGAATTTTTTTTCTAGTCCAGTCTATTTGGAATTCTGTAGGCTTCTTGAATGTTCATAAGTATCTCTTTTGTTAGGTTAGGAAAATTTTCTTCCATAATTTTGTTGAAGATATTTACTGGTCCTTTAATTTGGGAATCTTCGCTTTCTTCTATACTTTTTTTTATTAGATATTTTAGCTTTCTTCTATACTTATTATCCTTAGGTTTGGTCTTCTCATTGTGGTCTGGATTTCTTGGATGTTTGGGTTAGGAGTTTTTTGCATTTTGTATTTTCTTTTGTAGTTGTATCAATGTTTTCTATGGTATCTTCTGCACCTGAGATTTTATTCTGTTGGTGATGCTTGCATCCATGTCTCCTGATCTCTTTCCTAAGTTTTCTATCTCTTGGGTAGTCTCCCTTTGTGATTTCGTATTGTTTCTACTTCCATTTTTATGTCCTGAATGTTTTTTTTAATTTATTCACCTGTTTGTGGGGTTTTTTTTTTATTTTGTTTTGTTGGTTGGTTGTTTTTTTGTTTTTTGGTTTTTTTTGTAATTCTTTAAGGGATTTTTGTGTTTCCTCCTTAAGTGCTTCTACCTGTTTACCTGTGTTCTCCTGTATTTCTTTGAGGAAGTTGTTTATGTCCTTCTTAAAGTCCTCTATCATCATCATCATGAGAAGTGATTTTAAATCTGAATCTTGCTTTTCTGGTGTCATGGGGTGTTCAAGACTTGCTATGGTGGAAGAACTAGGTTCTGACAATGCCAAGTAACCTTGGTTCCTGTTGCTTATGTTCTTGTGCTTGCCTTTCACCATCTGGTTATTTCTAGTGACCTTCACTAACTGTGTCTGACTGGAACCTGTCTGTCCTGTTATCTTGATTGTGTCAGAACTTCTCAGAGTCCTGTTGTCTCTGTGATCTTGTGATCCTGAGATCCTGGTTGTGATAGCTCCTGGGAGTCAGGCTGCTTCTGGAATCCTGAAATCCTGATGTGCCCAAGGTCCTGAGATTCTGTGATCCTATTATCCTATGTTCCTGGGCATGTTAGAGCTCCTGGGAGTCGGAGTCAGGCCTCCTCTGGGTTTTGGGGGACTGAGTACAGAGCTAGCACCCTAGGACTGCTCCAGCGCAGGTGCAGACCAGAAGTGTCCCACCCCACTGGCCTTGAGGGAGTTCTGGGTTCCAGCAGATCCCAATTACTCCCTGTTTGGGGGTTGCAGCCCACTCACCTACAATCCTGGGCATGTTAGAGATCAGTTTATATCTCATGTAATGAAAAGAAAATGACTTTGCCACTCTTGAGTTTTATTTTCTCATTTTTAAATACAATACATATTCTGCAATGTATGTTAATCACATGCAAGCAAATTATGGAATGTACTCAGCAGAGAGCTAGATGAACTAGCACCCACATGGTGTTTCACAACCATCTATAACTCCAGTTCCAGGCACCAGGCAGTAACGTCGTGGGGCACAGCAATGCATACAAGCACACACACACACACACACACACACACACACACACACACACATCTGAAGAAAAAAAAGGCTCATTAGTGGGTGGTTGTTGGAGAGAGGACTTTGTGGTGAAGAATGTGTATTGTTCTTTCAGAGGACCTGAATTCAATTCCCAGCACCCATAAAAGGCAGCTCACTACCATCTGTAATTCTAGGCCTCTAGAAGATCTGACACCTCTAGCTTCTACATCACCCCACCTTCACATAACTAAAAATAATTAAAATAAAATTTAAAATATCATATGGAATGGATTATAAATGGGCATAAACACAATAGGAAAAGGTGGGGTGGATAGTAAGGGAAGTTTAGAAGATACAGAGAAGTTGGCTTTTCCTGAGGGTGAGAACCTGGCAATATTGTTTTTAAAAAAACAATAAAGTAATAAGTATGCCTTTATTGACTTGTTTTTCACCACTGAACCATCTCTCCAGCCCTGTAAACACTATTTTTTAACCAGCTCCTAAAAATGAAGCAGAACAGAAGCCTGCCTTGGGTAGGTTAGGTACATACTTCTTTTGTCCACTAGCTGGCAGGATTGCTACATAGTGTGCTGGCTATTCTTCTAGTCAGGTCTAGGAGCTACCCTGGACTAAAGCAAACAAAGTAGCCACACTGTTTAAAGGAACTGCAGCCTGCACCACTTTGTCTCAAGCACAAAAAGGGGTCTGAAAATCCAGGAGACAGTTCCTATCACATACTTTAGTAAAAGGCTCCAGGTTACCAGAATACCTAGACACCAAGGTACCCTGGGGTGAAGCTGGTGCTGCCTCCTGAGAAACATGTTTCCTAAGATATTTGTGAAAATTTAGAATTGGGGCTTAAATGCACAGGCAAGTCACTTTATCTCTGATCTTTGATTTACTGTCTTGCAAAATGAGTATAAATTAAGTCCCTAAACACTTAAGTCAACCTCCTAATGCACAGAATTGGGGCAAGGGACGGGGGCGGGGGACAGGGGGCAGGGGGCAGGGGGCAGGGGACAGGGGGCAGGGGGCAGGGGGCAGGGGGCAGGGGGCAGGGGGCAGGGGGCAGGGGGCAGGGGGCAGGGGGCAGGGGGCAGGGGGCAGGGGGCAGGGGGCAGGGGGCAGGGGGCAGGGGGCAGGGGGCAGGGGGCAGGGGGCAGGGGGCAGGGGGCAGGGGGCAGGGGGCAGGGGGCAGGGGGCAGGGGGCAGGGGGCAGGGCTGGCTTTATGAACACTCACAGGATTGCCTACTTTTTTGATACCAGTTGGATTCAAGACAAAATACCCACGAATATTGCACCTTGGATTTTGAAAAGATGTCAGAAGCAAGATCTCTCCTTTTCCCTTAACCGTTTTCCTCTGAAGCAGGTCAGAAAGGCCTCATTCCAGAAATGCCTTTCTACAACCAGAGGATACTCAAAGGACATGAAGACAACCTGAACAAACAAGCTTCATCAAGTTCCTCCAACCTGTCCCTGCTAATTTTTCTTCTCCACTAAGTCAGCATGAATACTTAATAGCTTCCCTATATATATGAGTTGGCATCTCAGAAGACCTCTGGGTCACACAAATTACATTGGATAAATTCGAATGTTTTTCTCTTATTAACATGCCTTTTGCTATCGACTCCCCAGCTGTGACCCTGATAAGTTTCAGAAAAGTTGTTTCACCCCCACTATCCTAAGACTAGTTCCTGAGTTTCCTTTTCTAAAATATGGTGGGAAAAAAAGACAAAAACAAAAAAAACAACAACAAAAAAAAAAACACAGCAGTAGCTGTGACAAAAATCTCACAACATTTTTCTGAGAATAAAATGAAATGAAACAATGAAGATGGCATAGAATTCTTGACAAATCTTTATCCTTGATTTGGAAAGTGAAAAAGAGCCCTATTTGCCCCAATTATTAAAAATTTGTGTATTAATATTCTTTATACCTTCTGCAAATAAGTTTTCTTTTTTATTATCACTGCTATTTTTCTGCAGTGGCAAAATTTTAATAACAAAAAATTGACCATCTTAACCATGATGGGTTGACAGCTGGGGATAGCAAGTATATTCACACTGCCATGCATTGAGAGTAGCAAAGTGTGAGAGAAGCCCATGAATTGACCACATTTCCTCCAGCCCAGTCCAAGAGAGGTGAAACATGCAATAAACAACAATGATCCTTATTTATATATAGGAAACTCTCATCTGTTTTGCTGTATGCTTCTTGGCAACTTTTTAAAAGTAATCTGATAGTAAAATAACATAACATTGTTTTTTTCAACCTTTAGACTCACCTGTCTCTCATCTCTTTTTTTATCCTCACTGCTTTTACTCTGTCTCTATTTTCCCCTCATTCTTCTCCCCTTTTTTCTTTCTCCAACACTATTCTGGGCCATGTGACTTACAAATATAAAGCCATTTGCTCTTCATAAAAGAAACCAGCCTTTGAGTGAACTTGATAAAGCATGCTGTGCATGTGTGTGTGTGTATGAATATTAATGTGTGTTGCACAAAAATAGGACAAACCCCAAATAATAATGTTGAGTATAAATCCAGTGTCACATTGTTTTTTATTTCAACTTTCCATGCAGAAAGCCTCAAATTCCTCCATTTAGGTCACCTATTTGGAAATGTAGTGTCTTTTACTTATAACAGATTATGACTACAGGACCTAAATTAACTTACTTAAAGAATTTTCCTATATGAGAGATAAATTACAAGTTGCATTAGTTTGAATAAGAATGATCCCCATAGGCTCATATATTTGAATGCTTAGGCACCTGGGAGTGGCACTATTTGAAAAGATTAGAAGTATTAGGAGGTGAATGAAGCCTTGATGGAGGAAGTGTGTTACTGGCAGGGTGTAGGGGTGAAAGGCTTTGAATTTCAAAACCCCATGACAGGCCCAGTTTCTCATTTACTTCTTTCCATCAGTATGTCTCTCTTAGCTACTTCTCCAGCCCCATGCCTGCCTGCTACCATACTACCTGCCATGATGATAACAGACTAAGTCTCTGAGCAAGTCCCCAGTTAAGTCCTTTCTTTTTATAAGTATTGCCTTGGTCAAGGCGTCTCTTCCTAGCAATAACGCAGTGACCAAGACACCAGCTAGCAGCTAGTACATACATTTGGCCCATATGAATGATGACCCTCAAATGCAACTAACAAATTACCATAATTTTCCAATCACATGATTTTATTTAGCATGATTTGTTTATGTCATATATATGAATATATATGCAGTTTCCCCTCCCTCCGTTCCTCATAGGCCCCAATAACTCTCCTCCATCCTAGCCACTTCTTTTCCTTTTCTCTTCAGAAAACCAGTGACCTCCCATGGGTATCATCCAGCCTTGGCATATCAAATTGCAGTAGTACTAGGTGCATCTTCTCCTATTGAAGCTAGACAAGGCAGTCCAGTAGGAGGAAATGGTTCCAAAGGCAAGCAACAGAGTCAGGGATAGCCCCTATTCCTACTGTTAGGGGTCCAAGCTTCATACCTGTTACATACTTGCAGAGGATCTCTGTCATGAATTCTTTGTTTAAATATGTTCCTGGATTTTAGTTGAGTTATTTGGCTTGGGTTGCTTATATATTTTAGATATGAACCCTCTTTCAGATGTGAGGTTGGTGAAGATCTTTTTTCATTCAGTAGGCTGCCATTGTGTTCTTTTGATGTTGTCCTTTGCCTTACAGAAGCCATTCAGTTTCATCAGGTCCCATTTATTAATTGTGCCTGTGTGATTGTTCTGTTCTGTCTAGGAGGTTGTCTCCTGTGTCAATGTGTCCAAGGCTATTCACCACTTTCTATTCTATCAGGTTTAGTGTATCTGGTTTTATGTTGAGGTCTTTGATCCACTTGGACTAGAGTTTTGTACAGGGTATTAGATGTGGACCTACTTACATTCTTCGACATGCATACATCCAGTTAGACTAGCAGCATTTGTTGAAGATGCTTTCATTTTTTTCTAATTTTGGCTTCTTTGTCAAATATCAAGTGTTCATTGGTGTTTGAATTTATTTCTGGGTCTTCAATTTGATTCCGTTGTTCAACCTGTTTGTTTTTATGCCAATACTATGCTGGGTTTTTTAAATTATTATTATTACTATTGCTCTGTAATACTGCTTGAAATCAGGAATGGTGATACTTCCAGTTCTTTTACTGTACATTGTTTTAGCTATCTTGGGTTTTTTTTGTTGTTGTTGTTTTTGTTTTTTTTTATATGAATTTGAGTATTGTTCTTTCAAAGTCTATAAAGAATTGTGTTGGAATTTTGATGGGAATTGCATTGAACCTGTAAATTGCTTTTGGTAAGATGGTTATTTTTACTATGTTGATCCTACCAATGCATGGGGGATCTTTCCATCTTCAGATATCTTCCACAGTTTTTTTCTTCAAAGCCTTAAAGTTCTTATTATACAGATCTTTCACTTGCTTGGCCAGAGTTACACCAAAATATTTTATATTATTTGTAGCTGTTGTAACTGTTGTTGTTTCCCTAATTATTTCTCAGCCTCATTATTGTTTGCATCTAGAAGGGCTGATTTTTAATTTTTGAGTTAAATTTGTATCCTGACATTTTGTTGAAGGTGTTTATCAGCTATAGGAGTTTTCTAGTAAAATTTTTAGGGTCACTTATATAGAATATATATCATCTACAAATACACTTTGACTTCTCCCTTCCTAATTTGTATCCTCTTGATGTCCTTCAGTTGTCTTATTGCTCTAGCTAAAACTTCAAGTACTATATTGAACAGAGAGAGTGGACAGCCTTGTCTTATTTCTGATTTTAGTGGAATTGCTTTAAGTTTCTCTCCATTTAATTTGATGTTGGTCATAAGCTTGCTGTGTATTGCCTTTATTGTGTTTAGGCATGTGCTTTGTATTCCTGATCTCTCCAAGACTTTTATCATGAAGGGGTGTTGGGTTTTGTCAAAGGCTTTTTCAATATCTAATGAAATGATCATGTGATTTTTTTTCTTTCAGCTTGTTTATATGGTGGATATCACTGATAGATTTTTGTATGTTGGAACCATCCCACCGTCTCTGGGATGAAGCCTACTTGATCATGTTAGATGACATTTTTGATGTGCTCTTGGATTCAGCCTGCAGATATCTTCTTGAGTTTTTTTTTTTAAGATTTATTTATTTTATGTATATGAGTACACTGTAGCTGTGTTCCGATATATCAGCAAAGAGCATCAGATCCCATTACAGATGGTTGTGAGCTACCATGTGGTTTCTAGAAATAGAACTCAGGACCTTTGGAAGAGCAGCCAGTGCTCTTAACCACTGAGCCATCTCTCCAACCCCCTTCTTGAGTGTTTATACATCAATGTTTATGAGTGAAATTGGTCTCAAATTCTTTTTCTTTGTTGAGTCTTTGAGTAGTTTGAGTATCAGGGTGACTATGGCCTCAAAATGAATTTGGCTATGTTCCTTCTGTTTCTATTTTGTGAAATAATTTAAGGAATATTGGTGTTAGCTCTTCTTTGAAAGTTTGGTAGAATTATGAACTAAAGCCATCTGGCACTGAAGTTTTGTTGTTGTTGTTATTGTTGTTGTTGTTTTGGTTGTTTAGTTGGCTGGTTGATTGGTTGGTTGGTTGTGAGATTTTATAACTGCTTCTATTTCCTCAGGGATTATAGGTCCATTTAGATTGTTTATTTGATCTTGATTTAATTTGTGTAAGTAAAATCTATCAAAAAAATTGTCCATTTTTTTAGATTTTCCAATTCTGTGAAGTACAAGTTTTTGAAGTAACGTATAATGGTTCTTTCATTTCTGATAGTGTTACTTTAGATATGCTGTTGTGCTTTATAAAAAAAGAAAAAGAGCGCCGGGCGGTGGTGGCGCACGCCTTTAATCCCAGCACTTGGGAGGCAGAGGCAGGTGGATATCTGAGTTTGAGGCCAGCCTGGTCTACAGAGTGAGTTCCAGGAGAAACCCTGTCTCGAAAAAAACAAACAACCAAAAAAAAAAAAAAAAAAAAAAAAAAAAAAAAAAAAAAAAAAAAAAAAAAGAGCCAAGGATATGTTTGGTAGACAGTATGGTGAGGTGGAAAGGGATACCTCTGTGGGGCCTTGCTGAGGTAGCCCTTCCCCCTGAGGTACCAGCCATAGTATGGAATAGAGTATAGTATATTCCATAGTATAGTATAGTATGGAATAGAGTTTATTTAGGGCATGGGAAGGAGAGTTGAGAAGGTAATAGAGACAGAGAAAGATAGAGAGAAGAGAGAGAGAGAGAGAGAGAGAGAGAGAGAGAGAGAGAGAGAGAGAGAGAGAGAGGAAGAAGGAGGAGGAGGAGGAGGAGGAGGAGCCAGCCAGGAACATATGAAAAGAGGGGGAAAGGGGATGAATAGAAAGGGAGAAGGGGCAGAGAGTAAGAGATCAAGAAGGGGTCTTTTATAGTAAGCCAGACATTACCTGACTATTGCCAGGTAACTGTGGGGCAAAACCTAGAAGGAATGCTAACATATGCTCTCTCTGCCTTTTAATTAGTTTGACTAAGAGTTTGTTTATCTTGTTTATTTTCTCAAAGACTCTACTCTTTGTTTTGTTAACTGTATTGGTGTCTTTGTCTTTATTTTATTGATTTCATCCCTGAGTTTGATTATTTCCTGCCATCTACAGCTCTTGGGTGTATTTATTTTATTTTGTTCATGAGGTTTCAGGTGTGCTGTTACTAGTATGAGATCTCATTAACTTATGAAGGCACTTAGTGCAATGAACTTTCTTAACAGGACTGCTTTTATTGTGCTCAATAAGTTTGTGTATCATGTACATTCATTTTCATTAAATTCTAGAAAATTTTTAATTTCTTTCGTTACCCTTTACCCAGTGGTCAGTAGAGAGCTGTTTAATTTCCATGAGTTTGTAGACTTTCTGTTGTTTCTGTTGGTACTGAAGTCCAGCTTTAATTCATGGTGATATGATAGGATGCAGTGGAGTATTTCAAATTTTTTTGTATGTGTTGAGACTTTCTTTTTGACCAAGTATACAGTCAATTTTGAAGAAGATTCCATGAGGTTTTAAGAAGAAGGATTTTGTGTGTCTGTGCATTGGATGAACTGTTCTGTCCATCTAAGTCATAACATCTGTTAATTTCATTATTACTCTGTTTAGTTTTTGACTGGGTGACCTAACCATTGCTGAGAGTGGAGTACTGAAATCTCCCACTGTTAATATGTGGGGATCAATGTGCAATTTAACCATTGGTAATATTCCTTTTATGTTTCTTTGCGTTTGGGGTATTGATATTCAGAATTGAGATGTCATCTTGGTGGATTTTTCTTTTGATGAGTATGAAGTATCCTTCCCTATCTCATTTGATTAATTTTGGTTAAAAGTCTATTTTGGTAGATATTAGGATGGCCATACCAGCTTGCTTCTTGGGTCCACTTGCTTGGAAAATCTTTTTTCCAACCCTTTACTCTGAGGCAATGTCTATTTTTTGATGTTGAGTTATGTTTCTTGTATGGACCAGAATGCTGTATTTTATTTTCACATACATTCTATTAGCCTGTGTCTTTTTACTGGAGAATTAAGTCCACTAATGTTGAGAGATATTAATGACCAATGATTGTTAATTCCAGTTATTTTTATGTTAGTGGTGATACTGTTAGTCTCTCTGTCTCTCTCTGTGTCTCTCTCTGTCTCTGTCTCTGTCTCTCTCTCTCTCTCTCTCTCTCTCTCTCTCTCTCTCTCTCTCTCTCTCTGTGTGTGTGTGTGTGTGTGTGTGTGTGTTTCCCTTCTTTTGGTTTTGCTGGTGTGAAATTATTTATTTTCTGTTTTCTTGGTTATACTTAACCTTCTTAGGTTGAAGCTTTCCTTTGTAGCTCTGGATTTATGGTTAGATATTGGTTAAATTTGTTTTTTTCATGGAATATCTTGTTTTCCCCATCTATTCTGATTAAAAGTTTGGATAAGTATAGTAGACTGGGCTGACATTTGAGGTTTCTTAGAGTCTGCAAGACATCTTCTGCCCAGGCCTTTCTGGCTTTTTTAGAGTCTCTGTTGAGAAGTTGGGAGCAATTCTAAAAGGTCTGCCTTTATATATGTCACTTGGCCTTTTTTTCTTGCAGCTTTTAATATTTTTGTTATTGTTATTCTATACATTTAACTTATTAATTAGTATGTGGAAAGGGAATTTTCTTTCCCAGTTCAATCAATTTAGTATTCTGTAAGCTTCTTGTATGTTTATAGGTATCTCTTTGTTTAGGTTAGGGCAATTTTCTTCTATCACTTTGACAAAATTTTTCTAGGCCTTTAAGGTAAGTCTTTTCATTATGTTCTAGATATTCTGGCTGTTTTGTGTCAGGAACTTTTTAGATTTAACATTTTCTTTGACTGATATATCAATTTCTTCTATTGTATCTTCTTTTTTTTTTTAAAATTTATTTTTATTGTATATTTTATTTACATTTCAGATGCCATCCCCTTTCCCCATTTCCCCTCCCCAGAAAACGCCTATCCCATACCCCCTTCTCCTTTTTGCTTTTATACAATTTTTTAAAATGTCAACCAAAGGCTTTATAAGTTTGGTAATGCTCAATATCAATCAAAAGTGTAACCTAACACCCAATCTAGATATATCAACTATCTTTGACTGGTGGAGACATGTGAATATCCGCCTCCATGTCTGGCCCCCCTCTCTCTTTCTCTCTCATCACCTAGCCCCTCCTCTCCTTCTCCTCCTCTTCTCCTTACTCCTCCTCTCTGTACTCCTCTCACCTTAGCTCCTCCTACATATCACCCTTCCTGTGAAAATAAAACTTTTCTCAAAATACAATTAGAGCATAACTATACTAATTTATGTCAGTAAGGTGCAAGATAGACCTAATACCCAGTCCATCATTTTGTTGACTAAGCAGAACCTCTGTCATCTCTCCTAAATAACAGACTTAGTTCTGAGCCTGGCTTTTTTTCCTTGGCTTTAGAATGAATGTCAGCTGAAAACCATCCTCTCAAATGTTTTCTCTCAAAGTAAATAGCAAGGATTGGCTATGAGACTATAAGTTTTCTTTTTTTCTTTTTTTTTTTTTTTCTCCATTTAGTTTATTTCATCTTTCTGTTTTAACATTTTGATATTTTGTGATTATTAATGAAAGTAACAGAGTATTTCTTCTCTCTTATTTACAAATTGCTTTTTGTCAGTTAACTTTATGATGGGTTTACAATTTGTATCAGTCTTTGATTCCATAATCTATAGTCCAATCAATTGATTTCCACAATTATTTTCATTATTTCCTTCATTCCACACATTTTTTCTATTTAATTTTGTAGTTACTTCTCTTCTTGGTTTCTTGAGATACAAACGCTTATTACTGTTTTAAATATTTTCCAAGTTTAATTATAGGCATGTATTCTGATATATTTCCCTTTCAACATACTTTTATGTTACTCTCCAAAGGTTATGGCTCATATTCTTTTTTTTTTTTTTTTTTTTTTTTTATTACATCTTTCATTTACACTTCAGATACCATCCCGTTTCCCCATTCCCCTCCCCCTTAGAAAATCCCTATCCCATGCCCCCTTTTCCTTTTTGCATTTATACATTTTTTTAAGAAATGTTAATCATAGGCTTTATAAGTTTGGTATTGTTCAATCAGAGGTGTAACCCACTACCCAACCTAGATATATCAACTATCTTTGACTGGTGGAGATACATAAACATCTGCTTCCCTGTTTCCCCCCTCTATCTCTCTTTCATCACCTAGCTTCTCCTCTCCTTCTTCTTCTCCTCTTCTTACTCCTTTTCTTCCTCTCAGTACTCCTCCCACCTTAGCTCCTCCTACACATCACCCTTCCTGTTAAAAGGAAACTTTTCTCTCAAAATACAATTAGAGCATAATTATGCCTATTTGTACCAGTGAGGTACAAGATAGTCCTAATACCCAGTCCATCCTTTTGTTGACTAACCAGCACCTCTGTCATCTATCCTAATTAAAACACTTAGTTCTGAACCTGGCTTTTTCCTTGGCTTTAGGATGAATGTCAGCTGATGACCATACACTCAGATCTTTTCTCTCAAAGTAAATAGCTATAAGTTTTCAACCCCATCAGAAATCCAGAATGACTGAGTTGACTATAATTGTGGGAAGCACCAAGCATAGCTTCTAAAACTTAGCCAATTTATAGAGACCTCTGAACACCTGGACACTCGCTCTACTTCGAAACGTTGGAGCATCTGTTCTTCTGCCTTCTGGCCCAGGATCATCTGACAGACCTTAGTGCTGCAGAATTATTAAGGGCTGATTACTCTGTCTAGGCAGATATAATCAGTCGACTATTCTGCAAGTGTGTCCTTTTCTGGACAGTAATTTGTCTGTAGAAGGAAAGTGGCAATTCTTGCCTAGTGGCTGTCTCACCACAACTGGAGTAACTCCAAGGATGCTCAATTTCTTCTTAGAGTTTAACATAGGAAGCTGTCCGGAGCAGACAGGTCTCTAATGAAAATGAACATTAATACTGAAATGTTTGTCATGTCAATTCTAAGGATTTCTGATGTTTTGAAAACCAGCTATCCATGTAAGGTAATCTGGACTGTTGCCTGTTAACTCCACTCAGCTATTTCTAAATAAAACATAGAGAACACCCTTATAATAAACTCCAAGTCATGAATTTGCTATAGTCCCTTAACTCACAGGCTGACCATCTCAAATCAGTTAAAAAAGTTAAAGAAGGACTGGGTCTAAGCTTTGTATTCCTAAGTGTGTTATACTGGTACAATGCCTATGAGAGTAACAATATTCATCTCACTCTTATATCACTAAAAAGCTCATGCCACTGAAAACCTTAAAATTTGTAATCAAAGTAAATTGGTGCCATTTAAGAATTTATATCTTCATCTTGATATTAATTATACAGATTTCTACTAATAGGTTATGGCTATGCAATAAACCCTAGCTAATCCTCTCTATTCCGACAAAACCACTACTTTTTCCTAGGGAGACAGCCCAACATTTACCACCTTAGTCCCCATGTCCAGGGACTAGGGGCGCTGACTCATCATTAGCTTCTTCAAGCTGATTATGGGCGTTGAGATATTAGAAGAGGGGTGGGGGGGAGTGCAAGTTGACAATCCTCTGATGCTGTGTCTTCGCTGCCTCCAGATAGAATTCACGGACCTCAGAGGTTTGAGCAGGTCTGCCCAGTTTGCTTGTTGAGTAGATACACCAAGGTTGATCATTCTGCAATATACAATTCTCAAAACAAATTTTAGTATCAAGATAGGTTTTTTTTTTTTTTTTAAAGAGGGCTGACATTTTATTAAGAATGTTGGTTCTAACCGCTTTTCTATTTTTCCCCTTTTATTGGATATAATATTTACATTTCAAATTTTATCCCCTTACCATATTTCCCCCACCACCCAGGAACCCCTTATCCCATCCTCCCTCCTCCTGCCTCTATGAAGGTGTTTACCCACCTACCCCCAGGCTCCCTCCCCACCCTCAGATTCCCCCCCCCCCCTCAGTGCTCAGCCTTCAGGGTACCAATGATCTTGTCTCCCACCTATGCCCAACAGGGCCATCCTCCCCTACATATACAGCTGGAGTCATGTGTCTCTCCCTATGTGCTCCTGGGCTGGTGGTTTAGACCCTGGGGAGCTCTGGCTGGTTGGTATTCTTGCTCTCCTCACAGGGCCACCAGCCCTTATGGTTCACGGTTCCTTCAATTTACTCTCTGACTCCTCCATTGGGAACTTTGATCATATTAATGGATAGCTGTGGGTACCTGTCTCTGGGTATGTCCGACTCTGAGAGACCTCTAAGGAGACAGCCTTATCAGGCTGCTGTCAGCTTTCCCATCCTGACATCCCTATCAGCGTCTATTTTTGATGACTGCCTATGGAATGAATACCCAGACACAATGGTCTCCCTACAACCCCCACTTCAGATTCTGACCCACACTTTGTCTTCATATTTGCTCCCTTGGTTATTTAGTTACTCTTTCTAAGAAAGACCTAGGCATCCTCACTTGTTCTTTCTTCTTCATGAGCTTCATGTCGTCTGGTAGTTGAATCTTTGTTGTTTCAAACTTTTGGGCTAATCTCCGCTTATCAGTGAGTAAATACCATGTGTGTTCTTTTGTGATTGGGTTACCTCACTCAGGATGATATTTTCTAGATCCATCCATTTACCTAAGAATTTCTCGAATTCATTATTTTTAATAGCTGAGTAATATTCCATTGTATAAATGTACCACATTTTTTGTATCCATTCCTCTGTTGAAGGGCATCTGGGTTCTTTCCAGCTTCTGGCTATTATAAATAGGGCTGCTATGAACATAGTGGAGCATATGTCTTTGTTATTTGTTGAGGCATTTTCTGGGTATATACCCAGGAGTGGTATAGCTGGGTCCTCAGGTAGTGCTATGTCCAATTTTCTGAGGAACCGCCAGACTGACTTCCAAAGTGGTTGTACCAGCTTGCAACCCCACCAACAATGCAGGAGTGATCCTCTTTCTTCACATCCTCGCCAACATCTACTATCACCTGAGTTTTTGATCTTAGCCATTCTGACTGGTGTGAGGTGGTATCTCAGTGTTGTTTTGATTTGCATTTCCCTGATGACTAAGGATGTTGAGCATTTCTTAAGGTGCTTCTCGGCCATTCGAGTTTCCTCAGTTGAGAAATCTTTGTTTAGCTCTGTACCCCATTTTTTAATGGGGTTATTTTGTTGTTTGGCATCTAATTTCTTGAGTTCTTTGTAAATATTAGATATTAGCCCCCTATCAGATGTAGGATTGGTAATGATCTTTTCCCAATCTGTTGGTTGCCGTTTTGTCTTGTTGACAGTGTCCTTTGCCTTACAGAAGCTTTGCAATTTGATGAGGTCCCATTTGTCGATTCTTGATCTTAGAGCATAAGCCATTGGTGTTCTGTTCAGGAACTTTTCCCCTGTGCCTAGGTATTCGAGGGTCTTCCCCAACTTCTCTTCTAATATTTTCAGTGTACCTGGCTTTATGTGAAGGTCCTTTATCCACTTGGAGTTGAGCTTTGTGCAAGGGGATAAGAATGGATTAATTTGGATTCTTCTACATGTTGACCTCCAGTTGAGCCAGCACCACTTGTTGAAAATGCTGTCCTTTTTCCACTGGATGAATTTAGCTCCCTTGTCAAATATCAAGTGACCATAGGTATGCGGGTTCATTTCTGGGTCTTCAATTCTGTTCCATTGATCGTCCTTTCTGTCTCTGTACCAATACCAAGCAGTTTTTATCACTACTGCTCTGTAGTACAGTTTGAGGTCCGGAATGGTGATTCCCCCAGAGGTTCTTTTATTGTTGAGAATAGTTCTCGCTATCCTAGGTTTTTTGTTATTCCAAATGAATTTGTAAATTGCTCTTTCTATCTCTATGAAGAATTGATTTGGAATTTTGATGGGTATTGCATTGAATCTATAGATTGCTTTTGGCAGGATAGCCATTTTTACTAAGTTAATCCTGCCAATCCAGGAGCATGGGAGATCTTTCCATCTTCTGAGATGTTCTTCAATTTCTTTCTTGAGAGACTTGAAGTTCTTGTCATACAGATCTTTCACTTGCTTTGTTAGATTCACTCCAAGATAATTTATTTTATTCGTGGCTATTGTGAAGGGTGTCATTTCCCTGATTTCTTTCTCTGCCTGTTTATCCTTTGAGTAGAGGAAGGCTACTGATTTGTTTGAGTTGATTTTATATCCAGCCACATTGCTAAAGTTGTTTATCAGGTTTAGGAGTTCTCTGGTGGAAGTTTTAGGTTCACTTAAGTATACTATCATATCATCTGCAAATAGTGAAATTTTGACTTCTTCCTTTCCTATCTGTATACCTTTGACTTCCTTTTGTTGTCTAATTGCTCTAGCTAAGACTTCCAGTACTATATTGAATAGGTAAGGTGAGAGTGGGCAGCCTTGCCTAGTCCCTGATCTTAGTGGGATTGCTTCAAGTTTCTCTCCATTTAGTTTGATGTTGGCTACTGGCTTGCTGTATATTGCTTTTACTATGTTTAGATATGGGCCTTGAATTCCTGATCTTTCCAAGACTTTTAACATGAAGGGATGTTGAATTTTGTCAAATGCTTTCTCAGCATCTAGTGATATGACCATGTGGTTTTTCTCTTTGAGTTTATTTATGTAGTGGATTACATTGATGGATTTCCGAATATTGAACCATCCCTGCATTCCTGGGATAAAGCCTACTTGATCTTGATGGATAATTGTTTTGATGTGTTGTTGGATTCGGTTTGCGAGAATTTTATTGAGTATTTTTGCATCAATATTCATAAGAGAGATTGGTCTGTAGTTCTCTTTCTTTGTTGGGTCTTTCTGTGGTTTAGGTATGAGTGTAATGGTAGCTTCATAGAATGAATTGGGTAGTGTTCCTTCTGTTTCTATTCGATGGAATAACTTGAAGAGGATTGGTATTAGGTCTTCCTTGAAGGTCTGAAAGAATTCTGCACTGAAACCATCTGGCCCCGGACATTTTTTGGTGGGAAGATTTTTAATGACTATGTCTATTTCTTTAGGCGTTATGGGACTGTTTAGGTGGTTTATCTGCTCCTCGTTTAACTTTGGTACCTGGTATCTATCTAGAAAATTGTCCATTTCCTCCAGATTTTCCAATTTTGTTGAGTATAGGCCTTTGTAGTAGGATCTGATAATTTTTTTAATTTCCTCTGTTTCTGTTGTTATGTCTCCCTTTTCAGTTCTGATTTTATTAATTTGAATGCTGTCTCTGCGCCCTTTGGTTAGTCTGGCTAAGGGTTTGTCTATCTTGTTGATTTTCTCAAAGAACCAGCTCCTGGTTTTGTTGATATTTTGTATAGTTCTTTTTGTTTCGACTTGGTTGATTTCAGCCCTGAGTTTGACTATTTCCTGCCGTCTACTCCTCTTGAGTATACTAGCTTCTTTTTGTTCTAATGCTTTCAGGTTTGCTGTCAAGTTGTTGATGTATGCTCTTTCCACTTTCTTTTTGTGAGCACTTAGAGCTATGATTTTTCCTCTTAGTACTGCTTTCAATGAGTCCCACATGTTTTGATATGATGTGTCCTCATTTTCATTTAAATCTAAAAAGTCTTTAATTTCTTTCTTAATTTCTTCCTTGACCAAGTTATCACTGAGTAGAGCATTGTTCAGTTGCCAAGTGTATGTCGGTTTTCTGATGTTTTTGTCCATGTCAAAGACAAGTCTTAATCCATGGTGGTCTGATAAAGTGCTGGGGATTATTTCAATCTTTTTGTATCTGTTGAGGCCTGTTTTGTGACCAATTATATGGTCTATTTTCGAGAAGGTACCATGAGGTGCTGAGAAGAAGGTGTATTCTTTTGTTTTAGGATGAAATGTTCTATAGATGTCAGTTAAGTCCAATTGGTTCATAACTTCTGTTAGTTTCATTGTGTCTCGATTTAGTTTCTGTTTCCATGATCTGTCCATAGCTTAGAGTGGGGTGTTGAAATCTCCCACTATTATTGTGTAGGGTGCAATGTATGCTTTAAGTTTTAGTAATGTGTCTTTTATGTATGTGGGTGCCCTTACATTTGGGGCATAGATGTTGAGAATTGCAAGTTCCTCTTGGTACATTTTTCCTTTCATGAATATGAAGTGTCCTTCTTTATCTTTTTTGATTACTTCTGGTTGAAAACTGATTTTATTTGATATTAGAATCGCTACTCCAGCTTGTTTCTTGGGACCATTTGCTTGGTAGATTGTTTTCCAACCTTTTACTCTGAGGTAGTGTCTGTCCTTTCCACAGAGGTGCGTTTCCTGAATGCAGCAAAATGTTGGGTCCTGTTTACGTATCCAGTCTGATAGTCTATGTCTTTTTACTGGAGAATTGAGTCCATTGATATTAAGAGATATTAAGGAAAAATTAGTGTTGTTTCCTGTTATTTTTGTTATTGGCAATGGAGATATGTTTGTGTAGCTACCTTCTTTTACGGTTTTTGGAGGATTACTTTCCTGCTTTTTCCAGGTTGTAGTTTCCCTCCTTGTGATGGAGTTTTCCACCAATTATCCGTTGAAGTGCTGGGTTTGTGTTGAGATACTGTGTAAATTTGGATTTGTCATGGAATATTTTGGTTTCTCCATCAATAATGATTGAGAGTTTTGCTGGGTATAGTAGTCTGGGCTGACATTTATGTTCTTTTAGGGTCTGTATGATATCAGTCCAGGATCTTCTGGCTTTTATGGTCTCTGGTGAAAAGTCTGGTGTAATTCTTATAGGTCTGCCTTTATATGTTACTTTGCCTTTTTCCCTTACTGCTTTTAGTATTTTTTCTTTGTTTTGTACATTTGATGTTTTGACTATTATGTGGCGGGAAGTATTTCTTTTCTGGTCTAAACTATTTGGAGTTCTGTAGGCTTCTTGTATATTTATGGACATCTCTTTCTTTAGGTGAGGGAAGTTTTCCTCTATAATTTTGTTGAGAATATTTACTGGTCCTTTAAGTTGGGAGTCTTCCCCCTCATCTATTCCTATTATCCTTAGGTTTGGCCTTCTCATTGTGTCTTGGATTTCTTGTATATTTTGGGTTAGTAGCTTTTTGTATTTTGCGTTTTCTTTGACAGTTGTGTCAATGTTTTCCATGGTATCTTCTGCACATGAGATTCTCTCTTCCATCTCTTGTATCCTGTTGGTAATACTTGTATCTATGACTCCTGATCGTTTTTTTAAGTTTTCTATCTCCAGGGTGTTCTCCCTTTGTGATTTCTTTATTGTTTCTACTTCCATTTTTAGATCCTGCATGGTTTTGTTTAATTCCTTCTCCCGTTTGGTTGCATTTTCTTGTAATTCCTTAAGGGATTTTTGTGTTTCCTCTCTAAGGGTTTCTATCTGTTCTTTGAGAGTGTTATTTATGTCTTTCTTAAAGTCCTCTATCATCATCATGAGAAGTGATTTTAATTCTGAATCCTGCCTTTCTGGTGTGATGGGGTGTTCAGGGCTTGCTATGATGGGGGAACTGGGTTCTGATGATGCCATGTAACTTTGGTTTCTGTTGCTTACGTTCTTGCGCCTGCCTTTTGCCATCTGGTTAATTCTAGTGTTACCTGTACTTCTGTCTCTGATTGAAGCCTGTCTTTCCAGTTGTCTCGCTTTTGTTTGGTCTTCTAGGAGTCCAGATGTCTTTGTGATTTTTTTCCAGCTGCCCTGATTACAGTGGTATCTCTAGGATGCCTCAGGATATGGTGCCTCCAAGGTAGCAGTCCAGCTAGATGTCTGCTGTTCTGGGTGCAGTGTCTCCTCTTGGATATCTCAGGGTATGTTGTCTGACACTCTGAGTTCAGTTGTTCCTCTGTGGCTCTGGGTTGAGCGGACCTTCCAGTATGTTTCAGGTGAAATCCGGGGTCCACACAACTGCAGACCTGGTAGAGGTCTGGTCTGGGGCTCAGACCCTGCAGGCCTCAGGCCGGAGGGGGGGCGAGCAGCAGAAGGAGCGTGCTAGCACCGGCTATGGGTTCTATGGATCCCCCAGAATGTGTCTGGGGGACTCCTGGGTGCACTCACCCACAGGCCTCAGACTGCAGGAGGGTCGAGCGGCGGAAGGGGCGTGCTAGCGCTGGCTATGGGTTCTATGGATCCCCCAGAATGTGTCTGGGGGGCTCCTAGGTGCACTCACTCTCAGGCCTCAGACTGCAGGAGGGGCGAGCGGCGGAAGGGTCGTGCTAGCGCTGGCTATGGGTCTATGGATCCCCCAGAATGTGTCTGGGGGGCTCCTGGGTGCACTTACCCGCAGGCCTCAGACTGCAGGAGGGGCGAGCGGTGGCTATTGTATCTTCTATACCTGAGATTATCTCTTACATCTCTTGTACTCTGTTGGTGATGCTTGCATCTGTAGTTCCTGCTTGTCCAAATAAGTTTTCCATCTCCAGGATTCTCTCGGTTTGTGTGTTTTTTATTGCTTCTATTTCTATTTTAAAGTCTTGAACATTTTAGTTTATTTCCTTTGCCTGTTTAAGTATTCTTTCTTGTATTTTTTAAGGGATTTATTCACTTCCTTTTTAAAGGTCTCTATCATCTTCATAAGATTAGATTTAAGGTCATTTTCTTGTACTTCAGCTGTGTTTGGATATCTGGGGCTTGCTATAGTATGATAGCTGGGCTCTGGGGGTGCCATATTACCTTGACTATTATTGATTATGTTCTTATGCTGGCCTCTAGCCATCTAGATTTGGAGGTTATTAGATATTTAGGTGCTGATTTCTGAGTTGATTTCTGCTAGATGGGTGTTGGGGGTTTGGTTTGGTTTGGTTTGGTTGTTTTGATTTGGGGTTTTTTTGGATGTTTTTTCCTCCTTTTTGGTTTCTGTTTCCTCTCTGCTCTTCTGGTCTGAGTAGCCTGGGGTTCTGGTGACCAGCAAGTCTTCAGATCTAGTAGGATGTCTCCACTACGGCTTTGTAGTCTATGTAACCTCTGGGGTTTTAGGCACCAACATTGCTTCTGTAGTCCTTAGAACCTATATGGCCTCCAAGAAATCAGAGGCCTTCTACCAAAGTTATGGTGCAGAATATGAGCTCAGGGGATGGGGTGAAGTTTGTATCTGTTAGGTGTGCTTTTAGGAGAGTCAGCAGACATAGGGCATAGGACAGAATCTTACCTGGGGTACCTGGTGACATCATAGCCTCCAGGAAAACAAGCATAGTTGTGGGCTGGAAAATGGAACCCAGGAGATGAAGTGCAGTTTATGGCTGATAGATGTGCTTTACAGCGAGTTGGTGGGCATAGGGCATAGGGCATAGGTTCTTATCTGGGGTCCCTGGTGCTAGCATGGCCTCCAGGAAAGCAGGCCACATGAATATTTTTTAACCTATCATAATGAATCATCTCAGCAATGCCAATAACATCATATGTTCAGAGTTATAGTCTCAGGAAGAGAGAACCCTATATGTGCCCACCATCCTTTGAGGTTGCATCTTAAGAGACCCAGTTTGCAAAGTTCCCTCTACTCATTGTTTCTTTCATCCAAGCAAAATCTAGCTAACAAGACTCCCATTCTAGTGCCCCTTTTAGCTGACAACATGATCATTAGGTGGTTAATTACATCATAGGCTTGAAAGTAATAAAATAAATGTTTTGTTAATTCAGAAAGAGCTTCTCTTCAATTAGTGCAAATTATCGAGGTTTTTATTATACATACATATGTGTTTTTGTTTGTAAGGTTCTATTGATGAATAATGACTGTATATCCCACCCACAGACCAGATGGAAATGATTGGAGTTCATTAAATAAAACACCATCAGGTCATTTCAGCATGTAATCACAATAGTTGTGGTTAGACTTATTATATAAACAGATGATGAAGAGGATGACTCATGAATGCCAGAATTATGGAGGCCTTAGGTATTCTCAACATGGAACTTCTAAGAAAATCTCTTGAGGAGTGCTGAACATGCACAGTGGAGACCAAGAGACAAGGATGTGACCAGCTTTTAACCATTGCTCACTGAGAGTTAACTATGGCTTGAGTCATAAAAAGAAATATATCCTCTTCCTTTCCCTTCCTTCATCCCTTACATGTTGTATTTCTTCTTTTTTTTTTTCTTCCTTTGAAAAAATATAATCAAAGATGTTCCACTCATCGGCTATTTTAAAAGACACGGTCTGATCGCCACCAAGCCACCCTAATTCTGTGGCCTTGGACAAGCCAATCAACCTCGTAAAGCTCATTTTCTACATTTAAAACTAAATATAAGACTGAAAATACAGCTCAGGGGTAGAGTGCTTGACTGCTGTGCATTATGCCCTAGACTCAGTTCAGATCACAGAGGAGGAAGAGAGGGAAGAAAAGAAGAAAGGAAAGAAGGAAGGAGTAAAGGAAGAAGAAGGAAAGAAAGATGCCTCTGTGTTTCTATTTATAGGTTTGCTTAAAGAATTAAATTAGAGTTTTTTTTTTTAAGAGGAAATTGGGGAAGATGACTGGGAGGGGAGGAGGGCAGTGAAACCTTGGTCGGGATATAAATCAAATTAATTAAAAAATAAAGTTCCAAATAGAAAAAAAAAAAAAGAAATTCAAATTTTCTGTGTCACTTGTTATACTTAACACCCCAAGTCCTCTAGCCATAGTGATAGCATCCTGAAGCCCAGTTTCTGGGCATATTCTATAAGAAAACACAGTTTCCATTTTTGGCTCCATGATTTAAGAGCTGTGGGATAGCTTTTCTAAAGTCTTTAAGCTTTAACAGATTGTTCAAGAAATAAAAAAGAAATAATGAATAGAAATGAGTCAGAATTTTATTTTTGTTTCCTTTTTAGATGAATTACTTTAAGGGCTAACAGATTGAATTTTTAGAATTACATTGTACCAGAAGCCATCAGGATCTGAGGTACCTCTGAATACCAAACAATCCTCTTAAGCTCTTTCTCTGTGTATATCTTCATCTCTCTAATCCTAGGTAAGAGACAGTATCTTGATGTGAACCAACTTGATTGACTAGTATGGTCTTGTGACCTCTCACTATTTCAATATAAGAAACAGGTGGGAACAACATGTTGGGCAGCAGGTAGATTGAAAAAAAAAAAAAACAAGCTCCAAGTGTTCTAAGAATGAGGAATGAGGGTGTTCTGACTTTGTGGGAGGTATTTAGATTGTAGTCAGAAAGAGAACTCTTCTCAGGGGAAAAAAAAGCTCTTCATTGTGTAAATAAGAGATAAAGAAAGGAGAACAAGTATAGGAGGTAAGAAGAGAAACAGAGGAAACCAAATACAGTAGATATACTCAGCACACAACTGTTGAAAGGAAATCAAAAGTAAAATTTCTTAGTCATTCTCACTCTGAACAGCAGAGGAAGTCAGAATTTTGCAAAGGGTTAGAGTATGCAATCTCTACAATATTAACAATAGAATTGGAATATATAACATGAATTATGAGAAGTGGCATAAGAAATTCTTGGTAAGTGCCTATCTTAGTCTGACATAGCAAAATAACATGTCATGCAGCTTATACACAAAAATTCAGAGGTGTGGGAGTCAAGAAAAGTGTCAGACACTCCAATATTGGTGACTTCCCACTTCCTCATTGACTTTGATATCCTCATATAATAATATCCATGTACTAGCCCTCTAAGTTCTTTTATAATGGCTCCAAATTTCTGACCTAAATCACCTACAAAAAGCTCCATCTCATAACATCCTGACCTTGGTGATTAGGAACTCAATGATTACATGTTTTCTGTTCAAAAGACGTGCATTTCAGTATGAAAATGCAACCTCCCAGAATACCTTTCATTGCAAATGTGGAACTTTTATCCTTTTGAGCTTCATGACACACCTGGCTTCTCCTGACATTCTGTATTCCCTTGTCCCCTGTCACCCCTGTCATAGTGACAGAATGCTATCCCTATAGTAGTGGTTCTTTGATTATTGTTCCTGGTGATCAGGCCACAGAAAAGCTGAATCCTAAGCATTAGGCTCCTTCCTAAGCTTTGATTTTGCCTCTTATGTCAGAAAAAGTGACAAAATCCACCTAGAATTGACTGACTACTCATCACTCAAGGTTGTCAAATTCTCATCAAATGATACACATTGTTTTGAGCTTAGTGGTACCTGCAAAAGTGATCAGAGAGTAGTCTGCCTGGTTCATCATCCTGGTCACTTGTCCCTCAGTTTTTCCTCCCACAAGTGAAGGGTCCTGGATGGAACTCTATGTTATCATTCCCTAACTTGCCATCTGCCACCACCCTTTGCAGCTGGCTTTCTATACACACAGTTTAAAAAACAAAACAAAAGAAAGAAGAAAAAAAGAAGAGAAAAGAAAGGAAAAGAGAAAAAACATATTCAAGGGAAGAACATGAACAGGATTAAAAGAAAGAAAGGAAGGGGGAAATGAAGTAATGTTTAAAAGAAATCTTTTTAAAGATAAAAAAGTAAATAATTCATTTTTAAAAAATTGTGTGTGTGTAGCCCTGACTCTCTTGGAACTCTCTATATAGACCAGGCTGACTTAGAGATCTGCCTGGCTTTGCCTCTGAAGTGTTGGGATAAAAGGTGTGTGCAACCATACCTGGACATTAAATTAGCTTTTAAACTAGCAGGAAACTGGTTCTATGACAGAAAGTTTGACAACAGAACAGAATTAGGAGCTAGGGAGAAGATTCAGGGGGTGAAGTACTTTCTGCACAAGAATAATGATCTAAATTCAATTTCTCAATACTTACATAAAAGCATTATGTATCAGTGTGTGCCTATAACTCCAGCACTGGGGAAAGTGAAAAAAGAAAACCCTTCAGGACTTGCTGACTGGGCAGGCTAGTCCAATAGGTGACCTTCAAGTTTAGTGAGAAACCCTGTCTCAAAAAATAAGATTAAGAGCAATAGAGCAAGACAGTTGGTGTTGGCCTCCATGTGTGAATATACATTAACACATATATATAACACATAAAACTATTCTTTTTTATTGGATATTTTATTTACATTTCAGATGCCATCCCCTTTCCCTATTTCCCCTCCCTAGAAAACCCCTATCCCATGCCCCCTTTTCCTTTTTGCTTTTATACAATTTTTTTAAATGTTAATCAAAGGTTTCCTAAGTTTGGTAATGCTCAATCAGAAGTGTAACCCAATACCCAACCTAGATATATCAACTATCTTTGACTGGTGGAGACACATGAACATCTGCCTTTATGCCCCACCCTCTCTTTCTCTCTCTCTCTCTCATCACTTAGCTTCTCCTCTCCTTCATCTTCTCCTCTCCTTACTCCTTCTCTTCCTTTCCGTAGTCCCTCCCCCTTAGCCCCTCCTACATATCACCCTTCCTGTTAAAATAAAACTTTTCTCTCAAAATACAATTAGAGCATAATTATGCCTATTTGTACCAGTGAGGTACAAGATAGTCCTAATACCCAGTCCATCATTTTGTTGACTAACCAGAACCTCTGTCATCTCTCCTAACTAAAACACTTAGTTTTGAACCTGGCTTTTTTCTTGGCTTTAGAGTGAATGTCAGCTGAAAACCATCCACTCTAATCTTTTCTCTCAAAGTAAATAGCCAGGATTGGCTATGAGACTATAGGTTTTCAATCCCATCAGAAATCCAGAATGACTGAGTTAACTGAAATTATGGGAAGCACTAAGCATAGCTTCTAAAACTTAGCCAACTCTTCATTGACTTCTTCAAGCTGATTATGGACGTTGAGATATTAGAAGAGGGGTGGGAGGAAGAGTAAATTGATAAGCCTCTGACACTGTGTCTTCAGTGGCTAAGAGCACTGACTGCTCTGCCAGAGGACCTGAGTTCAATTCCCAGCAACGACATGGTGGCTCAGAACCAACCACCTGTAATGTGATTCAATGCACATAAAACTATTCTTGCAGGATCCCAAAAAATTCTTTCTGAGAATCTTCTTTCACTCTCCTCTGATTTTCTTCCATTATTCTAGATGTTTTGAGGGATTCCCAGAGTTGTAGTGAGTAGTAATTCATCAATATTCCCCATCTTCTTTAGTAAAATTTTACAAACTTTTACTTGGAAGTATAGACATGCAAAGTAAAAACCGCAGTTCAAACATCTATATGTGCTCCGTGTGATTAAATTCTAACCAATGGCATGCATGTAGATGCTGCAGCAGGGAGAATGTACAATCTGAACCCTTAGTTGCCCTGATAGGATTGTTGACATGATAGCTGGACCTTATAACATAATCTCAAAACATCTACTGATAATGGCATACCAGCATTTTAAAGGAACCACAGGCACTTTATCATGGGCTATGTGCCTGCCAACGTCAGTCTTTTTTATTAAGAAATAATTTAAACTATATACTGTTTAGATCATGATTGTTCTGTGATTTCTATTGTAACTAAAATCTATCCTAAGTTATTCAATATCTTTGAACATAAGAAGCAGAAAAGGTATGTCAAGGTAATTCAAGCAATTTGGAGACTTTTTGCATATAAGGAGAAATCTCACAGCTGGTTAATTTAAGATCAATGGGTCTATATTTGGACATCATTCTGCTATGTCCCTCGATGTTCTCTTACAAGTACCTTATCCTTTAGCCCTTATGTAAAACTTTTGTCCCCCACATATGCCAAGTTCTTTTTATTCTTGTTTATTTCAGTTTTACTTTGGGATACTCTTCCTTCTCATTTTGCATGCTGTCTTTCATAGTCAGCTTGAAGCTTTCTTAACGAAGTACTGAGTCAACTGAGTTGCTCAGATAACAAATTTATTTTATTTTTTACAAGTCTGGAGGCTAGAAGATCAGGATGTGTTTTTAGTCTCTGTGTTATCTGATTTGAGCTCTTTTCCTGGTATGGCGAAGGCACCTTCTTGTTGTGTCCCTAAGTAGCAAACACCATAAATTCTCTGATGTATTTTATGAAAAAAAAAAACTAATCCTATTTAAATAACATTCTAGCCTTTATAACCTCATTTATCCTTAAAGGCCCTATCTCCAAATGCAGACAGTGGAGATTAGGGTTCTAACATACAGATTCAACTGTACATAGTCATTTACTTTATACCACCGAAGAAATATTTCTTAATCCTTTAAGATACAATTCAAACCTCATTTCTTTTAGAAAGACTTCTTGACACTCATGCTTAAAATCAATTTCTTTTAAGTTTCTATATTTTATATGGTGTGGTGTATTCACATTGAACAATAATGGATATTTCAGGTGTCACCATCATTATACTACAAGCTATTTAAGAATAGGGATAGTACCCTCTTTGCTTTTTATTCTAACTACTAGAACAATGTTTGGCACTAAGATTTTATTTTAAAATACTTTAAGGAAGGGGACAGGAAAGAAACATTACAACCTTAATTTTCCAAACAATTGAATTACATTGCTGTAATGTCACTGGTCCTAATAGCTTAATGATAAATCCAACTTTCAGATTTAGTAGTTAGGGTATCTGAGTTAAAATTATATTTTTTCAGCTGGGTATGGTGACTCACTCCTATAATCTTAGCTCTTGGAAAACTGAGACCAGTAGACTCGTCAATTCTACTAAGTTGGCACAAGTTCAGGGCAAGTCTGTGCTACATAGTGAGTTATAGGCCAACCTGGAATACAAAATGAGCTCCTGTTTCAGAAACAGTATACAAACAAAACAATTAAGTAAAGAAGAAGATGTTTCTCAACTGACAGATATATGGTTTCATTATTTACTGTGAGAGATTTAAAACAATTCTTTATAGAGTGGGACAAAGTCTCACATTTAGCTCTGCCTCACCTAGAATTTGTAATCAAGCCTCTGTCTTCCATGTTCAGTTATTGAAGGCTTGAAATAGCCATTATAGCTGATTTTCAATGATTCTAATTTTGTCAATAAACCTCCTATTTAGTAAAATTGACTTTTACTCTTGGATCTTTGATAGTCTTGGTAATCGCCTGCACCAGAAGTCACTAGCTAGAGTTTCTGATACTGACATAAACACTCTGAAGGCTAATGAAGAAGGATGTCAAGTTCAAGACCAGTCTAGGCTGAATAGCATAATCTTGTCTCACAGAAGGAGGAGAAAAAAAGAGCAGAAGGAGAAGAAGGGGTTGGTAGAGCAGAAAAAGAAGAGGGCATGGAATTACAGTACAGTGCTCTTGAAACACTTCTTCCTGAAGCCCTGTCTATCATGAAAGGAATTCAGCAATTGTAAGATTGTGAAAAAGCTCAAGCTGATCATGTGGAGAGACATTCAAATTATTTCAGCCACAGTCCTCAACTTCATGGAGCAGAAATGGGCAGCTGTGTTGTAGTCTGTCCCCCAAAGTCATAGGACATGGAAAAATGTGCTAGTTTTAAAACCACAGATCTGGGTTTAAAGTCTATCTTATACTAGCTGCTGTATCTTAAGAAAGCTATCTAGATCTCAGCTTATTTATAAAATACAGTATTTAGCTCAGAGGACTAGTTTAACAGTTAGATGAGATGGTGTTGGCATCATGCAATATAGTTTCTGCAGAAAATGTTCATTAGTAGAGAATATTTTTCAGTATCTAGGTTGCATATGTCAGATAGAAGATGTTCTTGGAACCCAGAAATGTATATACTATTTGGTTGCCTTTTGGTCCCCACAGTTTGCATTCACATATTGTATGTTTTCTATACCACCTAGTGCTCTCCTTTTTCCCATAAGTTAATTGAGTTGTTACTAGATTTGTATGTCTACTTCTTGAACCCTTTCATGATTTAGATCTGATTTGTCCTGTAAAGACCATATATTAAAGTTTGGTTAATAACCTGTGACATGATAAAGGTGGGGCAAAAATTAGGAAGTGGATCTAGGCCAAAACAGTAAGGTCAATAAGGATATTCCATTAAATTGGGTCCCTTGTTCCTCCTCTCTCACTGTTTTCAAGCTATCATGAAGAAGGCAACTTTATGTCATGTGTTTCTTGGCATAATGTTTACCTTGCAATAAGCCTAATACACTGGACTCAGTGACTATGTATTAAAATCCTTGACCCTATGAGCTAAATACATCTTTCTTTTCTTTTCTTTTTAAGGTTTATTTATTTCATGTATATGAGTACACTGTAGCTCAAACACACCAAAAGAGGACATTGGATCCCATTACAGATGGTTGTGAGCCACCATGTGGTTGCTGGGAATTGAATTCAGGGCCTATAGGAAGAGCAGTCAGTACTCTTAACTGCTGAGCCCTCTCTCCAGCCCACATCTTTCCTTTCTTAAATAACCTTCAATTATTTTGTTGCAGTGATAAAAAGTCCTATACTATGTCTTCCTTTTTTCTTTCTGCACTTTTTGTGGCTTAGGGTTCTAATGTCACCACAAAGGAGATTGGTGAAGCCATACCATGTCACCAAATACTTAAAGAGGGAAGTGACTGGTCAACCAGTCTGAGTGATGGAGAATCACAAGGGAATCAAGGGGTCCCACAGTCCCTTTTCATCCTGTAACAGAAACCATAAAATACCCAGGGTATGACTTTGCATTGGCACTAACTAATTGGCTGCCTGGGAAGCATTAGCACATTTTACTTTTCTATGAACGAAAGACCCACACGTGTGTCCTTGGGTGTGTTAAACAATGTCAACTAGAGGAAAGGGCCAGGAGAGAGGTATTGTGGTGGTTTACAGGCAGGAGGTGAGAGAAACCGCACATTCATTTTCTCTCACACTAATGGATCTGCAATAAGTCTTGATGCCAAAGATGCTGCTGCTGTGAAACAGAAGGTCTGGGAATAAGGAAAGTCCTTCAGGGCTCTATTTGTGTTTCTCTTCCTCTGATGATGTATTCCTGGCTCATACGAAGGAGGGACAGCCATTTTCTATTCTCCAGAGCTGTCTGTTAATGTCACATTATTTCAGTTGGGAAAAAGTGAAAAACAGCATTGTAGACAGAATTCTAAAGTATTTGAAGGCTACTTTCCTCTTCCAGGTCAGAGTTTTGAAGTCTTAGGAAGAAGATTAGTCAGTATTTGGGGCCAAGGCTGTTTCTTTATCTTCTGTAACTATGAGTGTTTAGCAAGAGGGCTCCATATCTATGTAGGCTATTAGTCAAATACCACTAAGTGTAAAGTCATCTAAGTGTTAACATGACCTTTAATTAGAAATTCATAGATCTTATCTCTGGGCCATCATTAATTTCACCAAAACAACATCCACAGAAATCAAAACATTACCATAAAAATAATACCCAATGTTTATAAGGACTTATTTTGAGCCAGATGTTATAAGTACTCTACAAGTTCTAACCCATTTTTATCTCTTTTTCCCCCCTCCGGAAACACACATTAACTTTATTAGAATAACAGAAACTTCCAGTTTATAAGGAAAATAACATGAACCTAGCACCACCTGGTAAGTGTCAGGTCACAATTACTGTTCTGATGGCACCTGGCCACACTGAGGGTCACAGGATAGATAACCCCACATAGCTGCTGCAAGACCACACTTCTGACATGACAGTTTCATCACCAAGGCTGCACACAGACTTGTTTTGAAGCTTTTGAATAGAAAGGATCAATGTGGAGAGCAGAGCCTTGCTTTTCCAACTAAAAACAAAAGGAAACTAGGGACTAAGCAGGCGATGTCTCCTCCAGTCTGCTAGAGCAGACATGGGGAGGGAAAGGAGTGGCAGGGGGCCAGGACACTAGCAGTAGCAGGCTGCTCTGGTGACACTCAGCTCCTCCTGTTCCCTTTCTGCTGGTGGTAGTAGGTGTCTTTTCTGGCAGCAGCAGCAGCTTGATGGGGGAGGAAGGAGCCACCCACCTATCACCTCTTCCTGAAGCCATATTTTTTGCATTCATAGAACAGGTCTGTCTTAGAGCTCCCCATTATTATCATTACAATCCTATTTTATATAGTTTTTGAGACAGAGTCCTACTATCTTCTTTAGGCTGGCCTATAGCTTATGACACAGCCAAGGCTTTCCTTGAATTTGTGCTCTGAATGCCTCAGCTTCTCCAATGATGTACTTAAAGTATGTACTATCACACATGGCTTAATTAAATGTATTGATTTCATTTTAATAGTCATTCATGTAGTTTAAAACAATTTTAAATATAGGTTCAAACAATTTAGCATCATCCTTCTCTTTCTTCTATTATTGAAACATTTAAAAGTTTTATCACTACTCTCTCAATCCACATTATGATGTTATTTGGTGTTAAACTAGAAACATAAATACCTGATATCTTTAGGCTCTGCTAGATGGCAACCTGAGGCATTTGCCATCTGCTCTTCTACAGTGGAAAACTCTTCCCAGATTACATGGTCAATCAATTCATCTTGTGGTCCAAGAAAAAGAAAAAAAGCAGTACACTTTCAATACTGAATCCACATCTCTCCTTCAACTCAGATTCTAGACAAGGCCTAAAGCAGCCTCTTTTCAGCAGCTCAGCTCTCAGTAGAGGAGAAAAACCAGCCTTTAGATGTTTCTTTCTCTCTGCCTTTCTCTGAGATAAGCAGCCCCCTTCACCAGACTGTTTGATTATCAAATGTGCCAGCAGTATTCTTTAAAAAAAAAAAAAAAGAAGAAGAAGAAGAAGAAGAAGTATAAAATAAGCAACTAGTCCTCCAGGAAGACCTGAGGGTTGGCTTTGAACAGATTGAAGGAACTTCAGTGAATTAATGGATACATCCTCATTAAGCTGCAGATGCAGGTCACTGGGAGGCTGACTCCTAAGCTAGAGGTACAGTGCCTCTGCAGGCAGCCAGGATGAGGTATCATAATTCTCCACCCCCTGCAGAGCACTTGCCTCCA